>NC_058084.1:368225452-368410452 GCF_014858855.1 Bufo gargarizans | reverse complement strand
GAAACTGGCTCACATGCGGACCGCCCCAGGAAAGGAAGACCAAGAGTCACCTCTGCTGCGGAGGATAAGTTCATCCGAGTCACCAGACTGAGAAATCGCAGGTTAACAGCAGCTCAGATTAGAGACCAGGTCAATGCCATACAGAGTTCTAGCAGCAGACACGTCTCTAGAACAACTGTTAAGAGGAGAACCAGGCCTTCATGGTAGAATATCTGCTAGGAAACCACTGCTAAGGACAGGCAACAAGCAGAAGAGACTGTTTTGGGCTAAAGAACACAAGGAATGGACATTAGACCAGTGGAAATCTGTGCTTTGGTCTGATGAGTCCAAATTTGAGATCTTTGGCTCCAACCACTGTGTCTTTGTGCGACGCAGAAAAGGTGAATGGATGGACTCTACATGCCTGGTTCCCATTGTGAAGCATGGAGGAGGAGGTGTGATGGTGTGGGGGTGCTTTGCTGGTGACACTGTTGGGAATTGAAGGCATACTGAACCAGCATGGCTACCACAGCATCTTGCAGCGGCATGCTATTCCATCCGGTTTGCGTTTAGTTGGACCATCATTTATTTTTCAACAGGAAAATGACCCCAAACACACCTCCAGGCTGTGTAAGGGCTATTTGACCATGAAGGAGAGTGATGGGGTGCTGTGCCAGATGACCTGGCCTCCACAGTCACCAGACCTGAACCCAATCGAGATGGTTTGGGGTGAGCTGGACCGCAGAATAAAGGCAAAAGGGCCAACAAGTGCTAAGCATCTCTGGGAACTCCTTCAAGACTGTTGGAAGACCATTTCAGGTGACTACTTCTTGAAGCTCATCAAGAGAATGCCACGAGTGTGCAAAGCAGTAATCGAAGCAAAAGGTGGCTACTTTGAAGAACCTAGAATGACCTTTTCAGTTGTTTCACACTTTTTTGTTATGTATATAATTCCACGTGTGTTAATTCATAGTTTTGATGCCTTCAGTGTGAATCTACAATTTTCATAGTCATGAAAATAAAGAAAACTCTTTGAATGAGAAGGTGTGTCCAAACGTTTGGTCTGTACTGTATATATGGATATAGTTATTGTCCGACAGCTATATTATATGTATGACCGTCGTCATACTGGTTATGGCCGCAGTGGTGGAGACTTAGCAGCTCAAACCCAATCTTATCTTTTTAGGCTGAGGCAAAGGTAATGCCAGCCATTTTTGCAATTGGGAGAGTGGCACTACACTGGCAGTGTCTCTTATCTCCTGCAGAAACAACAGTTTGGGCACAGTGAAACCCAATATGTCCGATTCCTGTTTTCCCCAATTTCTTCCTTAAGATTATAGTTGGAAGACCCCCATTCACATGAGCAAGTTGGCCAATATTGACCCCCTTTTACATGTATGGTTAAAGGCCTTTGTCTTCTGCCACGTTAAAGCAAAGTTAGTTTCTTCTAGACGTGTAGAGGAGTAAAGAGGCATGTGCTGTGGAGGTGACACTCAGGAATGCTCTTTACATCTCAGATTTTTTTCTTTGGTCTATGTAATGCTATATATTAACTTATAATTGAGTATTACGGTAGATGAGCTGTAACCTTACATCTGTCTTTGACTAGTCAAATTAATCTCGTCTGTAAACATTTGCTTTCCAGGTGTGTCTGTGCAGAGCCAGCCATCCCGAGCAATAAAACTTTGGCTGCGTGGAGGGAAAAGAACATCACAACCAGTGAAGTACCCTGGAGTAACCTCACAGTCTCTGTAAGTGCTCATTCTACTGTGTCGACAGTGGTCCGTACAGATGAGCAGATCCTTGTACTTGATCATAGAGGGGCTCATAGAGACGCTTATAAATCATCTGAGACGCTTATAAATGCAAATAATCATTCACATTGCTCTGTGACCTGAAGCTGGGTAAAATCAGCTGTTTGCAGGAGCTCCAACACCAGAGCTATACATGTCCGTCCAGTAATGAACCCTGGCACTACCGAGGATTGAGTTGTGTACTTCTTGCAGCTATTTCCAGCGCTGGGGCGCCTGCAAGTAGCTGATTAGTAGGGGCTCTGGGAGACAGACCCTGCCTATAGATACTTCCAGAGAAGCCATTTAATTATTGTATAGTAAGGTTAGCAATTTTCTGGCTATATACTCCTCCTGATCCAACACTTTCCCATACTGAGTGATGCATTGGTGGGAGTTCTGCACAGACTCCAAATAAAAATAAAAAATAGTAAAAAAATAAAAAAAAGCCAGAGTGTATTTGAAAGTTGTAGAAAGTTCCTATAAAAATAGGAAACCCTCTGTAAAGATTGTTGGATAATTCTGCTCTATTATCCCTCTTAGGGGTGTCTTGCGCATCATGGTTCGTTTGAGGGTCCAGCATGCGGTCATCATGGTCCATATATACCAGATGTTTTCTTCTGGTGTGTCATCCTATTTTTCACTACATTCTTCCTTTCAGCCTTCCTGAAGCAGTTCAAGTTTAAGAATTATTTTCCAACCAAGGTACAAAAACTTTACATTTTTTTTATATTAAACAAAAATAATTAGATTTTTCACCGAAAACAGTACCATGCAATCCCGTCCTAGAGGTGGGACACTCGCTTATGTCCAGAATTGGGTATGACATGCTGCCGAAAAGAACTGTATGTCCTTCTAAACCTTGGTTGAGGATTTCAGACCATTTCCAAAGTGAGAAATATTGGCTATTGATAAAGATAGCCTAAAGGAATACCCCGAACAAGTAATTAGTTTGTGAGTTGAGACCACCCTTACATTGTTGCAATGACTGCATTGTTCTACTTTAGTACAAGGGTGCACCAGAAACAGAAGTTCTGCAGAAAAATGCCCAGAACTACACACATCACCCACTAAGGTTGTTTGATCTAAATAATTAGTGGATAGTAAAGATCCTGGCTTATTGTCTTTTATTTCTCGCCCATTTTCCTTGGGGGACACAGACCTTGGGTATAGCTCAGCTCCCTAGGAGGCGTGACACTAAGTAAAACTGTTAAGCCCCTCCTCCATCAGCTATACCCTCAGCCTGGAGATAGAGGCTACCAGTTTTAGCTTAGTGTCCAAGGAGGCAAGACACTCCCTGCCACTGCAGGGCTGTTTTCTCCTTGTTGTAATTTTTTCTCTAATTTGTTATTTTATTTTTGTTTTTTCCTAGGGATACCAGAGACGCATTGGGCCTCTCTGCTCTCCCGGGGTGAGCTGCGCCAGTGCCAACTATCTGCACTGCTGCCTCCCCCACAGAAGCAATAGGGGATCTGGGCAGCAATGGCTCCCCTACATCCCGCCAGCTAGGGGGTCGCCCGCACGCAAAGCCCCTCTCCCAGCTTCCTGCCACTGCGGTGCCAGTAGCTGAAGGGGCGACCCTGCTGGAAGGAACTGAGGGTGAAGACAGGTAAGATGGCTTTTCCAGCCCATACCCTGTCCCTATTTGCACTGGGTTTGGGGGGGCACCCGTGGTCGTCATTTGAGCGCTCTGTAGATCTCCCCATCTGCGGCTGCTTCCGCTCCCCAATGGCTGATTCCCCACGCTGTTTATAGGGCCCGGATTACTCTCCTGACATCCTTCTCCCTCCCCGCCGCCGCCGCTCCGTGCGTGATCGGGGGGCGGGGCTTAGGCCCGACATCGGCGGTTCGGGCTCGGCGGGGGACATTGTGGCAGAGGAGGCTCGGTGAGGTCACCCACCTGCATATCGCCGCGCACTTGGGCCTGCGGGCCTTGTTCTACGGACAAAGGTTTTCGTTTCTCACGCTCCTGCATAAACCTGAGAGTCACGGCAGCAGGGGGCGTGCTCTTTTTTCGCGCGCGCGCGCGTCATTGGGGGCGGAGTTACGTTCTCCTTCACAGGAGACATTCAAACGTGTAGGGGGCGGAGCTTCTTCCCGCGCCTCTGCTGAGGTTTTTTGCCGCGCTTCCTCACTCCGTTCTGGAAGCTGAGCCACGTGGGAGACTCCTGGTGCATAGATTGCGTTTCTGGGACGCACGCTCTCTGCTGTTGCTGCCTTTCTGCAGCTGTTGATCTGGACTTCACTCCTGACGTTCTTCTGACACTGGTAGGACAGTTAACCCTCTCCTAACCCTCCTGGTCATAGCTGCTGCAACCCCTTGTGGTCTCTGTATCAGGGTACGACCACTTTTTCAACATGTCAGATCCCACGGGTGCCCCCAAACCCTGGTACCATGCCTGTACCGCCTGCAAGGAACTTTTTCCGCGTGGGCAATCTGAGCCGCATTGCCTTGCATGTCAGGCCCCGGTGCAGGGCCCGCTTTCCGCTGCGCCCCCCGGTGCCTCTGAACCCCCTGACTGGGCTAGGTCTCTGTCTCAGGCGGTGGAAAGCCTTACACACGTAGTGGGCCGTCTCGTGGATAGACCGCCTCTCCCGCAGGCTGCCACAATCCCTGTCGCACCCGCTGGGACTACCGTTTCTGCCGCCCCCACTGATTCCCTGCCTCCCAGCGAATCTTCCAGGGCCCGGCATATTCAGAAACGTTCAAGGGTTGAGCGCACATCTTCTCCAGATGCTTCGCTCTCTCCGCCATGCGTGCGAGCTCAGTCAAGTCTATCCTCTCAAAGGGATACGCCTTCTGAGGGAGAACTGGCGGATTCGGACGTGGACATGGACTCAGAGCTTCCGTCCAAATTGGCGTCCGCGGTGGGGCATCTTATCACTAGCATCCGTGATACCTTTCACATACACGATGACCCCCCCAGCTCTGAACAGGCCGGCGTGTCCTTTCTTCGCCCCAGACAGGCCTCCAAGGTCTTTCCCATCCACGCTGATTTTTCTTCTGTGGTGTCCAAGGCTTGGACCCGGCCTAACGTCCGCTTTGTTACACCCAAAAAGCTGGACATTTGTTATCCCTTTCCAGCGGATTCTGTGACCACGTGGACGTCCCCGCCTAAGGTTGATCCTCCCGTGGCTCGCCTGTCCAAAAGCACTACTATTCCTGTACAAGACGGATCTTCCCTCCAGTCTGCTGAGGACCGTCGTACGGAATCCCTCTCCAAGGCCATATTTACTGCCTCTGGTTCGGCCCTTAGACCGGTCTTTGCCTCCGCCTGGGCTGGTAAAGCGGTCTCTGAATGGGGTTTGCAACTGGAACGGGAGTTAGGGTCGGACGTCCCTCTACAGGACCTCCGTTCCTTAGCCCAACTAATTGTCCAGGCCGGAAAATTTGTCTGTGAGGCCTCTCTTGATGCGGGTGCCCTCATTGCCCGTTCCTCTGCCCTGGCAGTTTCTGTCAGGAGGGAACTCTGGCTGAAGGTTTGGGCGGCGGACGCCGCTTCCAAACGCTCTTTGGCTGGCCTACCATTCACGGGTTCCCGCTTGTTCGGAACCCGTCTGGACGAACTTATATCTGAGGCCACGGGTGGGAAGAGTACTCACCTCCCCCAGTCCAGGCCGAGGGGCGCCCCCCGTGGTCGCGCTGGTTCGTCCCGTTTTCGGTCCTTTCGCAAGCCCACCGGGTCTAGACCCGCGACCGGTTCTTCTTCCTCTGGCCCAGCCCAGGATAGACGCAAGAAGCCGTTTTTTCGGACGCAATCTACCTGGCGCAAGCCCCAGCCCACACGGGCTCCCACAGGCCAGCAGCCCTCTGCCTGAAGGTGCGCCCCCACCCACCCGGGTGGGGGGCCGCCTTCTACTGTTCAGGAACGTATGGCGGGCCCACATCTCAGACGCATGGGCGCTCGAGGTTGTATCTTGCGGATACAAGATCGAATTTGCGTCCATTCCGCCAGACCGTTTCTTCCGGTCCCGTCCTCCGCGGGATCCTGTACGAGCGGCCGCCTTCTTCACGGCCATTCGCTCTCTAACGGACAAGGGTGTCGTCGCCCCCGTGCCTCCGACGGAAAGGTTCAGGGGGTTCTACTCGAACCTCTTTGTGGTTCCCAAGAAGGAAGGCTCAGTGCGACCGATCTTGGACCTAAAGCGCCTGAACCGTTTTCTCCGACTGCAGAGATTCCGGATGGAGTCTCTCAGGTCCGCGGTGGCCTCCCTGGAAAGAGGGGATTTCATGGCCTCAATCGACGTTCAAGATGCATATCTCCACGTTCCGGTTGCTCCATGTCATCACCGCTTCCTGCGCTTCGCAGTGGGGGACGATCACTTCCAATTCGTCGCCCTTCCCTTTGGTCTGGCGACGGCTCCTCGAGTATTCACCAAGGTCCTGGCCCCTGTCTTGGCCCTTCTGCGTTCAAGAAGTGTTTTTCTTCTCCCTTACTTGGACGACATCTTGGTCAAGGCACCCTCCTTCTCTCAGGCATCCGGCAGTGTGGGACTCACTCTGGAGACCCTGACGCGGTTCGGTTGGATCATCAACCACCCCAAGTCTTCCCTTACCCCCTCCAGACGGCTGATCTTCCTGGGGATGCTCCTGGATACGGAGTTGGCGGAGGTCCGCCTCCCGTCGGACAAGCGTCTGGCCCTTTGCGGGTCTGTTCGCAGTCTCCTCCGTCATCACCGCCCTTCCCTCAGATCCAGCATGCGGTTGTTGGGGAAGATGGTTGCCTGTTTCGAAGCGGTGCCGTTCGCACAATTCCGATCCCGCACCTTTCAGAGGGCAATTCTGTCGGCCTGGGACAAATCACCGAGGAGTCTGGACAGGACCTTTCTTCTGCCTCCCCTGGCTCGGGCTTCCCTCAGCTGGTGGTTGCATATCCCTCTACGGGGGAGGTCCTTCCTCCCACTGAACTGGCTGGTGATTACCACCGATGCCAGCTTACGGGGGTGGGGGGGGGTTTTCCCTCCCCGGTCCGTCCAGGGCGTTTGGTCTCTATCGGAGTCCAGACTTCCAATCAATATTCTGGAACTGAGGGCGATTCTTCTGTCCCTCAGACACTGGACCCATCTACTGAGGGGCCACCCTGTTCGGATCCAATCGGACAATGCCACGGCTGTGGCATACATAAACCATCAGGGAGGCACTCGCAGCGCTGCTGCGATGCAAGAGGTGGCCCTCATTCTCCTCTGGGCGGAGGCGCACGTGCCGGCCTTATCCGCGATTTACATCCCGGGGGTGGACAACTGGTCGGCGGATTTCCTGAGCCGGTCCACCATCGACCCGGGAGAATGGTCCCTGCACCCAGAGGTGTTCGAAGCCCTTTGTCTTCGCTGGGGTCGCCCCGACGTGGACCTCATGGCTTCCAAATTCAACCACAAGGTCCCCCGATACCTGGCCAGGGCACGGGACCCGAAGGCGTACGGCGCCGACGCGCTCGTCCTTCCGTGGCGCGAATTCTCCCTTCTGTACGTCTTTCCTCCTTTCCCCCTCCTGCCACGGGTTCTTCGGAGGATCGCGGCAGAGGGCGTTCCCGCGATTCTGATCGCCCCGGATTGGCCCCGCCAGTCTTGGTACGCCGACCTAATGTTGCTGTTGGCAGACGCACCGTGGCCACTGCCCTCCAGGGAAGACCTTCTCTCTCAGGGACCGATCTTCCACGAGCATTTAGGCTCGCTACGTTTGACGGCGTGGCTATTGAGACCGCCGTCTTAACGCGACGGGGTTTCTCCGCGGACGTAGTCCGCACCATGATCCGTGCTCGTAAGCCCGTGTCCTCTAGGATCTACTATCGGGTTTGGAGGTCCTATCTGGGGTTCTGTGAGTCCCGGAGCATCCCACCTCTCCGGTTTTCTCTTCCCACGATCCTGTCCTTCCTCCAGTCGGGTCTGGACCTGGGGCTGAGTCTCAGTTCTCTGAAGGGACAGATTTCGGCGCTGTCTATTCTTCTCCAGCGTCCCCTGGCCCCTCTGGGGCCAATTAAGACCTTCTTACAAGGGGTGGCTCACTCTGTACCGCCGTACCGCCCTCCAGTTCCATCCTGGGACCTGAATGTGGTGCTCTCGGCGCTCCAATCAGCCCCCTTCGAGCCTTTACGGGAGGTCTCCCCTCGCCTTCTGTCCTGCAAGGTCATCTTTCTTGTGGCCATCACATCTCTCCGACGGGTGTCGGAGTTAGCGGCTCTTTCTTGCTCCGAACCTTTCCTGATCTTCCACCAGGATAAGGTTGTGCTTCGGCCTGTCCCGTCCTTCCTGCCAAAGGTGGTCTCCGCCTTTCACATCAATGAGGACATCGTCCTTCCGTCGCTCTGTCCCTCTCCTTCCCACCCCAGAGAACGGGAACTGCACCGTCTGGATGTGGTCAGGGCGTTGAAGATTTACCTGGAGGTCACCGGATCCTTTCGGCGCACGGACTCCCTGTTTGTGGTTCCGGAGGGTTCGCGCAAGGGTTTGGCGGTCTCCAAGGTGGCTATTGCCCGTTTCATTAAACTGGCGGTGTCTGAGGCTTATCGAGCCAAGGGTAGAGCTCCGCCTTTCAGCGTCACTGCTCATTCCACCAGAGCAGTCGGGGCTTCCTGGGCGCAGAGGCATCGGGCCTCGGCTGAACAGTTGTGCAAAGCAGCCACTTGGTCCTCTCTGCACACTTTCACAAGGTTCTATAGAGTGCATACGCATGCATCAGCGGATGCTGCTTTGGGCCGCCTGGTTTTGCAGGCAGCGGTTTCCTGATGCTCCGGTGGTGGTCCGCCTTGGGTTTGTGGTCCCTCCCTTCTTGGACTGCTCTTGAACGTCCCAAGGTCTGTGTCCCCCAAGGAAAATGGGCGAGAAAAGGAGATTTTTGTATAACTTACCAGTTAAATCTCTTTCTCGCTCTTCCTTGGGGGACACAGCACCCACCCTTCTGTGTTTGGTTACGGGGTTATGGTCTGGCGCCCCGTTGGGTTGCTGGCTGGTTGTTTCCATTGTTGGTTGTTATCCTTTCACTACTTGGACACGCAACTGGTAGCCTCTATCTCCAGGCTGAGGGTATAGCTGATGGAGGAGGGGCTTAACAGTTTTACTTAGTGTCACGCCTCCTAGGGAGCTGAGCTATACCCAAGGTCTGTGTCCCCCAAGGAAGAGCGAGAAAGAGATTTAACTGGTAAGTTATACAAAAATCTCCTTTTAAGTATCATTATTGAAGGGGTATTAGAGGAGCGTCCCACCTCTGGGGCCTGCACCTATTTCCAGAACGGAGTTCCCCTGACCCCTGTCCCACCTGATGAAGAAGCTGCCACGTTCAGCCAGAAAATGAATAGCTGTGCAGATGTGACCACGTTTCCATTCATTATCTGTCCGGATGAGCAGCCACTATCCTCCTCACCAGGCAGAATGAGGGTTAGGGGACCCCTGTTCTGGAGATGGATGCAGCTCCTACCTCTGGAACATACACCTATGAGGTATTTAGGACATATCCTATAATATTTTTTTATTTATATCACGCCTTTCATCAACCGTATCGAACATACTGACCAGCTCTAGAAAACGGTAATTATTTTTTATTTTAAAGCGCCACTACTTCCTGGGTATTGAAGATGTGAACAAATCCAATACACTTCAACTGAGTTTTTTGTTTGCTGGGTGGAATAGTGCCTCAGACTGCACTATTTCATCCAGATGCATTCCATTATGGCTGACAAATGCCACCATTAGGCTTCTGTCACTGCCTCCATTTAGTGTATACTACAGGACCTTTTCCCAGTTTGTATGTTTCACAGAAGCCATTAACGCAGTGTGAAAACAGCCCAGCTGTAAGAGCGGAGAGAGGCTTGTCACCATGGGCTTACAAAACTTTCCAACCTTGTTTCCTTCAGGTACGTTCTACAGTCAGTGATTTTGCCATCTTCCTGACTATAGTCATTATGGTTCTCATTGACTACCTTGTGGGTGTTCCATCACCAAAGCTCCATGTTCCTGAAAAGTTTGAGGTAAATAAGCCAAATTGAAAAAAATAAAAATAAAATACTTGTTAAGGCTTTTTATTTGTCAGATTATATCTAGTCTATATTGTATTTTATTTTTATAGAAGTGATATCTTTGTGTGTAGTTACGGGTTTATGTGAAATTTTGAGTATCCTACTTGATTCTATGCATCGATATATGCCATGTCTTTTGTAGTCATGTGTTGTATATTGTATATACTATGTATGACTGATATTGTACATGCCTATTGTCTGTAAACAATGTTTTATTGATGCTTGAAAAGTAAAAAAAAAGATAAGGAATTATCTGATTAAAAAAAAAAGTGATATCTTTAGAATTCTCTCAAAGATAATATATCTTACCCGCCATTACTGCCGTCATTAATTGAGGTTACTTTTTCCCTTTTAAGCCCACTCTGAAAGATAGAGGATGGATCATAGATCCTCTTGGGCGTAATCCTTGGTGGACATTATTAGCTGCTGCCATCCCAGCCTTGCTGTGCACCATTCTTATCTTCATGGATCAGCAGATCACTGCTGTGATTATTAACCGGAAGGAGCACAAGCTAAAGGTAATGTTTTCCTGACAGCCAGGCTATGGTATTCATTTTGGGCATGTATAAGATTCCAAAAAAAAGCTGACTATTTAGGCTTTTCACTGGCATTGTTGGAATTGTATTGTGTGGCCTACTGAAAAGACCAGTCTACATTTGATTTATTAATATTATCTAGCAAACTAAATGTCTTGTGAGTAATGTATCTTACTGTTTGTATGCTTTGCTTGGCTCTCCAGAAAGGGGGTGGCTATCATCTGGACCTTTTTATGGTCTCCATCATGCTGGGAATCTGTTCCATCATGGGCTTACCATGGTTTGTAGCTGCAACTGTTCTATCCATCAGCCATGTTAACAGCTTAAAAGTGGAATCTGAGTGTTCTGCTCCAGGAGAACAGCCAAAATTCCTGGGCATCAGAGAACAGCGAGTGACTGGTCTTCTGATCTTTGTTCTGATGGGACTGTCTGTGTTCATGACCTCTGTATTGAAGGTAAGATGAGGAGCAAAAAATCGCAGATAAAGGCTTTATTTGATGATACCAGGACAGACTCAAATAGCAGCTCTCAGCAGCATGCAGACCATCGTCAATGCTTGCACCCTATAGCAGGTGGCAGCACGTATAATAGTAAGCGCCACTCATGTATGATGGACATTTGAGTGGATGTTTAGCAGTATTTTGCACCCATGTAGCACTGTGGTGTGTCTCCATACTGAAGGGAACCAGTGTTTGAACCTGCCCATGTATAAGTAAGTGTGGCTAAGGCCTCATGCACACGACCATTGTTGTGTTCCGTTCCGCAAAATGGGGTTCCGTTGTTCCGTAAACCGTTTCCGTGTGTCTTCCTTTTATTTTTGGAGGACCACCAGACATAAGAGAAGGTCAAAAAAAGTCTAAGGCAGGTTTGCTATGCAAATGATAGGAATAAAACGTGTTCATCCGCGTTTTTTTTTTTTTTTTTTTTTTTAGCGGTCCCATTGACTTGAATGGGTCCGCGAACTGTTTTCCACGGAAATAAGGTTATATATTTTTTTGGACGGACGGGAACCACGGATCGCAGACGCGGATGGCAAACTGTGCACTATCCGCATTTTCAACTGCTCTATGGAAATTAATGGGTCTGCACCTGAAACGCTAAAATCGTCGGAACGGACGCGGAAGCAAACAACAGTCATGTGCATGAGGCCTTACTTTGTGATTAAGTCAATTTGGTCCTGTCTTTTGTGATTTGTTTTTAAGATCAAGAGCACATTATTGATGGCTTGACAAATGTATTTGAACGCCTCGGGTGCCTTTTTCTCATATCCTAGCCAATGAAAGAATTTTTTATAATATTACCCTTTGCCATTTTGTATGGAGCTTTGCTTCCGTCTGAGTCAGTGCACAAAGATGACCAATTAAAACAATGTAAAACTTTGAAAATGAAAAAAGGGTCCTGTAGAATTTTTTTGGTCTCTGTTTTTCATGTTTGTTTCCTTTTTACAAGTAAAATATGTAACGTAATGAAGGTGCAAATATTCAACTAACACAATGATGTGCATGTATTCCCAGTTTATTCCAATGCCGGTTCTGTATGGTGTGTTCCTGTATATGGGCGCCTCTTCACTCAAGGGTATACAGGTCAGTCATAAAAGGGGGGCAAGGGAGGAAGCCTGCAGGCCTGGTACATTTGTGCTCATTTGCGCCAGTCTTCTGACGTAAGGGAAGACAGAAATCTACAACAGCTAGGAGGCTGCCATAGGCTTCAGTCTGGTGTAAGACCTGCTGGAGGATGCTCTGAAGACTGCATTGTGGCATATATTAAGAGCATCCTCCATCTGCATAGGGGCCGGTCAAGAAAACGCTGGTCTTGATAACTGTCCCCCATAAT
This sequence comes from Bufo gargarizans, assembly GCF_014858855.1. Classification (NCBI taxonomy): domain Eukaryota; kingdom Metazoa; phylum Chordata; class Amphibia; order Anura; family Bufonidae; genus Bufo; species Bufo gargarizans. The sequence goes on along the minus strand of NC_058084.1, from coordinate 368,398,305 downwards.
GTATTGCATTGATAAATATCTCCTCTTCAAGTACCATATTTTTCACTTCATAGGATGCACCTAGGTTTTAGAGGAGGACAATGAGAAAAAAAAAAAATATTTCATCAGACCTCAGAACAGAACCCAATCTTCATCAGACCTCCAAATTAGACCCCCAGATCAGACCCAGATCAGATCCCAATCAGGGATAAAATGAATTATCTTGCCTCTCTTGCTCCGCTGCCACTCTGCATGTCCGGCGGTCTCTGGACCCACGCTGCACTGGGACATGATGTCACGGACGGTGTACAGGAAACAAGGCAAAGCAACATGCATAAATGACTCGCTGGATCCAAAAGCTAAGGAACCAAAGGGAGACCCCTGCAGAAGACCTGGCACTTTCCCTGGCTGCTCAGCCTATGCAAAGATCCGAATGGTGGAAGTTTGCATATCCACGTACCTTGACTATATAACCCCTGAGCACCCTACAATAGTGAGGGGACACGACCACCGGCTCCCTACACAAGATACGGAGGGAGTCAGGGTCACCTGGGATCCAGCAAACAGAAAATAACAGATAAATGTTCAACACTTACTTTGTAGCAGACAGGAGAACAAGATCAGCATGCACACACATTCCAGGAAGAAGTATAAGCCGCCCAGAAAAGCATTCTAGGGAGGAATTTAAAGGGAAGCAATTAGTCCAACACATGACAGCTGAGAGAGGCTAACGAGATGAGGAACTGAATACCACAACAAAGAAACTCAAGGAGGAGGTTCTGAAAGGCCTCTGTCAGAGCTTCTCAGCTGTCTGGTTGTGACACATGACTTTCATAATAAAAGCCCTTACTATTATTCGCCATTTTTCCGCCACTTTTGTGGAAACAAATGCGCCTTATGAAGAGAAAAATACGGTACTTGACAGGTTTTAAAAAAAAAAAAATGGAATTCATGCCAAACTTCATATTTATGAAGATCCACATCTGTACAACAAAGGTGCGTGTCTGGTTATAGTACAGTTATCCGAAAACTCTTTTAAAGCCATGCACTTGGACACATGTTATCTTCTAAAAGACAACAGTCAGGGTTCCCATTCAGTGACTACAAGCAGAGATCTTTAAAACCTGAGTAATTGATAGACAGCGTAGATAAGAAAATTGCATTGCTTTTCATTTATTTGTGGAATGACCTTTATTTTCTGGAACTAGAAAACCCTTTTAATGCAAGAGGAGAGCAGATTATATATGAGATAAAGGTTTCTAATCCATATCAAACTTTTAATAAACCACTTATGATTATCGAAAATAACAAAAGGAGTAATATCATACCAATCGCCTGACGCTCGCGCGCCGATGTGAACCTGCGTCATTGCCAGTATCGTGTTATTCTTGTCATCGTTACACGAGTCGTGTCGTACTGATCTCAGTGGTGGTGAAACATTGCTGCTACGGCCAGTGACTGGTTGCATCGCTCACGTGTCAACACCGCGCACACCACTAGAGACCAGCAGGGGCCAAGGAGGTGTCCGCACAGGAGCAGTAGTGGATTGGCAAGGTGATTTATTACTACTTTTGGTATTTTAGATTATTGTAAGCTTTCTGTGAAAAATGTTGCAACCCCTTTACTGCCCATGAGTAGCATGGTTAGTGATATTGTGAAAGCTACTGTACTAGTAATTCTCACTATCCAGAGATGTTCTGCGCTTCCCCTACTATTGTTAAGCTTTGGTTCCCAAGATGCTGTACCAGCAAAAGCTGCAGACGGTGCATGATGGGCATCTGTAATTTTATAATTAGACACCGAATAAGTGTTTAGTCCCTAATCCATTTATATTCCTTGTGCCACAATCAACACGGACCCATCCTACCCATATCAAAACATAATGAAACAAAGTTGTCTTGTCTTTCTCTGTTAAACACTAATCCAGTCTACGCTTTGCAGTTTTTCGACCGAATCAAGCTGTTTGCAATGCCTGCCAAGCATCAGCCAGACCTGATATATCTCCGTTATGTTCCCCTCTGGAAAGTCCACGTCTTCACGGTCATACAGCTCACCTGTCTTGTGCTGTTGTGGGTGATCAAAGCGTCTGCTGCAGCTGTTGTGTTCCCCATGATGGTAAATGTGGTTTTTAACAATAATTAAATGGTTTTACTAAAAATGGTCTCTAATTGTCCTCACTGTCTCCTTGTTTTTAAGGTTCTTGCCCTGGTATTTATCCGCAAACTTTTAGATTTCTGTTTTACCAAGCGTGAATTAAGCTGGTTGGATGATCTGATGCCCGAAAGTAAGAAAAAGAAAGAAGATGATAAGAAGAAAAAAGAGAAGGAGGTACGCATGTAAAAAAAAATATATATTAACACCATTAAGCTGTGTCCTGCATACTAGAACTGTCTTTTCTCTGGAAGTATTAGCTTTAGGCCTCATGCACACGGCCGTTGCGGGTGAGCAATACATGGGCACCGGCCGTGTGCACCCTGCATCACAGTTGCAGACCCATTCACTTGAAACGGAGGCACGGAACCCCACGGAAGCACCACAGAGTGTTTCCATGGGGTTTCTGTCCGTGCTTCCGCACCACAAAAAAGTAGTGCATGCAGTTATTTTTTCCAGTGCGTATCGCGGACCCTATTCAAGTAAATGCGACCCTATGGCCTGGCCCGTACACAGTTTGTGTGCATGAGGCCTTAAAGGGATTGTGCACCTTTTGGGGCGGTTTTGGCAGGCCTGTGAAGGTAAACATACTAATCTGCTTCCTTTCGCTGGCTCCCTGCTCCTTCACTCCCCAGCCTCGGCTGCTTCTGTGCTCTGGGAATGTTTACTTCCGTTTTGACGTCGCCGCAGCCAATCGCTGGCCGCAGCAGTTTACTGCTCTACTTGCGTCATTTGACCAAACCCCCCCCCCCCCACTAAGATGCACCACCCCTTTAATTATCTAGGAGACTGTGCTTTCTAGTATACAGGATTTACGTATATGTAGGTATGCTCATTTTATTAGTTTTGCAAAGGAGTGATTTGGCTTTGACCTTCCTCTCCCTCTCTCCTTTACAAAACGAGAAGATTGAAGATGATTCACCTGAGGTATGTAATTTGGATGACCATGCAGAGTGTGAGGATGTCGGGCATATACTGCTACCAATAAGCGAATCAATTAATGTATTATCAATTTAAAAATTACTTATTTTTTATGAGGAGATTTTTGTCCTTTGCAGTGGTAAATGTTTGATACTTCTGGATGATGTCTGCTGATTCCTGCTTAAACTATATTTGTCTGTCTTTAATTTTACCAATCCCTAAAAAAATGTTCATATAGATTGGGGAGCTCTATCATGGCTCTAGGCCAGTTTTCTGGTGTACAAAAGTTGCAAGTTTTGCCACAGGTGCCAGTTTGCAACAAAATTATCATATATTTTTTCCCCACTCTTATGAAAATGTGGGCAAGAGGGGCAGCCTGACTCATTTAATAACATGTACGCCAAAAAACTGGCACACATTACACCAGAAATCTACTCCAGCTCTTGGTGTACACATTGCTTGTCTTAACAAATCTCCACCATTGGGGCACATTTACTAAATTTTGGCATACCTAAGCCGTACGGGAGGATAGGATTTTAGTGCAGCGCGAGGCATAAAAATCAGCAGGTTCACAGGAATACCGGCTGCCACAGGCTGCTAAATGTCTGTGTGGAAAAGTAGTAGCGTGCAGCTTTCAGTCCGCGCCCCATTTTTGTACAGAAAGATGGCAGATGGGTGCAATAAGTATAGTGTACAGCCTTGGGGTCAATTCTTTAACCCATTCCCGACTGCCCACTGTGTATATACACGTCCTATCTGCACATGCCCCTTGCAGATAGCACATATATATACAGGTGCAGGCAGCACTTTAATCCCAGCGCTGGGGTTAAAGCTCCTGGAATCTAGCAAGTCCCGGCTGACAGACACAACAGGGACCCTGAGGAGAAGACAGGAGCTGTTTATTACCTGGATCTTCCTCTTTTAGTCCAGGCGGTCATGTGACCGCCGGGGGTGTCTGGGGCAGAAGCAGAGCTGCAGGGTCTAAGGAGACCCTGATCAGCTCTGCCTGTGTCATGCCCCCACAGGGGGCTGTTTTCCCCTGTAACTGGGGCTCCTGTGGATGCCCCAGTTACAGTGGAAACAGAGGGGGTTATAAAAATAAAATAAAAAAAGTCAGTGTGCCAAAAAGAAATTAAAATAGAAGTAAAAAAACAAAATAAAAATGCAGTCGCTAACTGAAACGGTCACCATAGTCGCCCCGTTCTCGCAAACCTATACATGTTATATATGAAAACTATCATCACAAAATAGGGAACCTATTGCAATAATACATTTTTGTGTCAGTTTTAATATTTAAGAAATAAAAAGCTATAATTAAAAAAGTTACTTTTTAATAATAGCAGTTTTTCTCCAAATTAAACCTAAAAAAAAAAAAACATTCTAATAAGTCCTAAGTGTCAAGTAAAAAATTGCTAAAATTATTTTGGTAGTCAAGCAAATAAAAAAGCTACGGTCATTAAACCACCACATGCACAAAATCACAAAAAGTTGCCTGGACATTTTGGCCTTTTTTGAGGCCTGGTCATGAAAGGGTTAATGCAAATATGCTAGTCTCTCCACACTAGTTGCATTCTTTAAAAAAATTGAAAGACCACAAAAAGATTTGCCACTTTTGGGGGGGGGACTAGTTGAGATGCATTGCAGTGTTATCAGGTGGAACACCGTGCAGGCTCTACAGCATCCATCTTGGCCCTCATTTTGCTATACGATGAGAAAGTCCACCCTTGTAGAAATGATTATCTGCTCCATTTAAAAGGAGTTATCTCATGATTCATGTAAAAAATGAAAATCGGACATCATATAGTACATGGCAACCTCTTTCTAACAAAACTGTAACCAGCCCTGTACCTCGCATTGATCCAGAGATCTCCTGGCAGCTCGGAGGGCGTGTTCTTTCTGCTGCAGTTCTTTCCCTATCACAGCTGAGGGGGCGTGTCCTTTCTCAAGGGGTGCTGCAGCTCTCTCCCTGTAACTGTCACAGCTTCTAAATGAAGGACTGGCTAGTGGCAATTGAAGGATGGAACTAAGCATGTGTGACCTGCTCATTAGCAGGACGTGCACATTGCTATACAGATTGAACATCAAGGGGCACCATTAGAAGGAAGTAAATGGAACGTCTCGCAACTGGTGCACTTTAGTAATAGAAAGTATATTACCAAAGTAATTTGCAATTCAAGCAGAATTATATTGAAGTATCACTTAATGTTGGGAGAACCCCTTTAAGCGAATCCAACTCAGCAGCAATATTAATTACAGCCACATGGACATGACTAGCAGTGCCTTGGGAGGAGTAGTAGTAGTAGTAGTAGTAGTAGTAGTAGTAGTATAGAGTATCGGTCTTCTCTGCTGACTCTTAGCAAATAATTGTATTCTCTGTAATCTATCAACTCTGGAGCATCTTTTATTAGGCTAGATAATGGGGAATACAAGTATTCGTGGAAAGAGTCCTGTCTGGAGAGGACTCTTTCATTCCCAGAAAACTACAATAATTTAATTTCAATTTAGCGTAGTATGGCGACTTTTGGGGAAAATGTTGTGATCTTAGTATACAAGTAATTTAGCCTGATTTTGTATGTTCTGAGTGTGATTGAGGTTTGTATGTTCCAGCTTTTGTATTTTTAATGACAGCTTGTTTTAAGCATGTTTTTCTACTTTTTGGGTTATAGCATGCCAAAAAAAGTCATGTTCGACGCACCAAAACATTGTAATGAAAATATATCGGCGCTGCTGCTGTTTCTAGTTAAAATATGTGCCGTCAATGCACTTTTTATTTTGGAAGAATCTAGAGAAACCTATGATAAGATTCATGCCCTTTGTTTTCAGGAAGCGGAACGAATGCTTCTGGCAGAGGATAGTGGAAATGTGCCGCTTGACTTTGAGGGCAGGAGCCTTCTCCAGATTCCTGTAAAGACCTTGAAGTACAGGTATGGTGTGTGATGGTCTTTGTGGAGGCGTATTTTAGCATGAAAATTGCAAATAAAACCTGTTTTGAACCAGTTGTTTTGACTGTTGTACTGTTCTCCATACAAGTATTAGGCTACTTTCATACTAGCGTTTGGGGCTCCGCTTGTTAGTTCCGTTTGAAGGCTCTCACAAGCGGCCCCGAACGGATCCGTCCAGCCCTAATGCATTCTGAGTGGATGCGGATCCGCTCAGAATGCATCAGTCTGGCACAGTTTCGCCTCTGTTCCGCTCAGCAGGTGGACACCCGAACGCTGCAGCGTTTTCGTGTCCGCCTGGCCGTGCGGAGCCAAATGGATCCGTCCAGACTTACAATGTAAGTCAATGGGGACGGATCCGTTTGACGTTGACACAATATGGTGCAATTTCCAACGGATCCGTCCCCCATTGACTTTCAATGTAAAGTCAGGACGGATCCGCCTGACTAACAATTATACATAGAATTTTTTTCTGAAATATAATGCAAACGGATCAGTTCTAAACGGATACCATCGTTTGCATTATAGGAGCGGATCCGTCTGTGCAGATACCAGACAGATCCGCTCCAAACACAAGTGTGAAAGTAGCCTTAGTGAGCTGCAAAGGGGATCTGTCAGCAGTTCTGACGATGCTAAACTGCTGACAGCACTAGGTGGGCGCCAGGGAGAGCAATACAAACATACCTTTTGCACAGTTTGTATGATCAGTAATGGTGTGAATATAGACTTTTATTCAGTCAGATTCTGCTCCTGCAAGTGCACTGGAGGCGGAGCCTCACTGTTAAGTGCTCTCTGCATTGAGCTCTTTTACAGTGCTTTGAGTGACAGCTGTAGCATCCAACCAGGACAGCACTACAGCTGTCACTCAGAGAAAAGGCCGGGTTTGTAAAGAAGCTCAGTGCAGAGAGCACTTCACAGTGACACTGCCCCCAGTGATAACTCCTCAAATGGCATGTTGGTCCTGCTCTGCCCAGTTACTACCTAACGCGGTCTGCAGTTTTGCATGGTCAGACTTCCAATACTGTCTACCTGAAGGTGCCACTGGGGAAATAATAGGAACTAACTGTTTATTATTGAGTACAGTATGTAAAGCTGTATGCAGTTATCGCCCTTTTAATGGTGTTCGCAAGCGTAAGTTTAGATTTAACCCTGTAATTGCAGTAGATCTAAAGCTCTATCAGAAAAATGCTTCAATCTCTTCGTTGTTGAACACCTTTGTTTTTTAAAGACAAAATACCATATTTCCTACACCATAAGACGCACCTAGGTTTTAGAGGGTAAAAAATAAATCAATATATATATTTATTTATCAGACCCCCATTGCTCATCAAACCTCAGATCAGACCTCCTCTTAGACCCCCATTCCTCATCAGACCCCCTCAGATGAGACCTGAAATGAGTAAATTTACTTGCTTCTCCTGCTCTGGACGATGCTGCTACTCACATATCTAGCACACTCTGCCAGCGCCTCACTGTACTGTGACTTGACGTCACACAGCGTCTGGTCATAGTGCGCGGTTGACAAAGTCAGGTCGCAGCCTAGTGTGTGGCGCCAGCTGAAACCAGGGAGCGGTGAGTACAGCCAGCTTAAGGAGTGCTGTATTTACCATTCCGCAGTCCTACTACATAGTAGTGAGCGCTTCCATAATGAGAGTGCTTACTACAATTCGCCTCATAAGACTCATTGGCCGTTGTCCCACACTTTTGGGTGCGTCTTATGGTGCCGGAAATAAGGGTAGATATAATAGGGCATTCATTTTCATAGTAAGACTGTCTATCTTATGGTTAAAAAAAATGCTTGTTGAAGTTATCAACCCCTTCCCGACTGCCATATGGCTATATACGTGCTAATTACACATGCCCCGTGCAGCTAGCTTGTATATAAACGTTATGGCACCTCTTTAATCCAAGCGCTGCAAATCCATTGAAGTGAACGAGTCCGCATCCGAGCCGCAAAAACTGCGGCTCGGATGTGGACAAAAACAACGGCCGTGTGCATGAGGCCTAAGACGATTGGTCAAAAAATAAAAAAGCTATGGCTCTTGGAGACCCTAAAACATCAGTTTGTTTGTTTTAAAAATGCTATTGTTTAAAACTTAAATAAGGAAAAGTATACATTTTAGGTATTGCCACATCCGTAACGATCTGTTCTATAAAAATGTCACATGACCTAACCCCTAAGGTGAGCGCTGCAAAAATAAATAAATAAATAAAAACTGTTCCAAAACAACCAATTTTTTGGTCACCTTGCCCCATAAAGTGTAATAATGAATGATCAAACAATCATATGTACCTAAAAATGGTACCAATAAAAACATCAACTCTTTCTTCAAAAAACGAGCCCCTGCACAAGACGATCGGCAGAAAAATAAAAAAAATAAGGCGTTCAGAAAATGGACACACAAAAACATAATTTTTTTTTTTAAATGCTTTATTATGTAAAACGGAAACAAACAAAGAAAGTAGACATGTTTGATATAATTGCGTCTGTAACAACCTGCTCTATAAATATAGCACATGATCTACGCTGTTGGAAGAATCTTGTAAAAAAAAAAAAAAAAAAAAAATGTGCCAAAACAACCATTTTTTTTTTGTTACCTCGCCTCAAAAAAAAAAAAAAATTATATGTACCCCAAAATAGTACCAATAAAACTGGCACCTTATCCCCTAGTTTCCAAAATGGGGTCACTTTTTGGGAGTTTTTACTGTAAGGGTGCATCAGGAGGGCTTCAAATGGGACACGGCATCTAAAAACCAGTCCAGCAAAATCTGCGTTCAAAAAAACCATATGGCGCTCCTTTTCTTCTGCGCCCTGCCATGTGCTTTTACATCAGTTTACGACCACATATGGGGTGTTTATGTAAACCACAGAACCCGGGTAATAAATATTGAGTTTTGTTTGGCTGTTAATCCTCGATGTATTAAAGAAAAAAAATGAATTAATATGGAAAATCTGCCAAAAAAGTGAACTTTAGAAATGTTATCTCCATTTTCCTTTAATTCTTGTGGATCACCTAAAGGGTAACAAAGTTTGTAAAATCAGTTTTGAGTAACTTGAGGGGTGTAGTTTCTACAATGGGCTCATTTATGGGGGGTTTCCACTATGTAAGCCCCACAAAGTGACTTCAGACCTGAACTGGTCCTTAAAAAGTGGGTTTGGAAAAATTTCTTAAAATTTTAAGAATTGCTTCTAAATTTCTAAGCTTTCTAACGTCCTAAAAAAAATAAAATGACATTTACAAAAAGATGCCAACATAAAGTAGACCTATAGGGAATGTTAAGTAATAAATATTTTGAGGTATCACTTTGTTTTCATGAAGTACAATGTGTCACGAGAAAACAATCTCAGAATGACTTGGATAAGTAAAAGCGTTCCAAAGCTATTACCACATAGTAACACAGTCAGATTTTAAAAATTAGACGTGGTCACGGGGGGTATCAATGACCCTTGGTCATGAAAGGGTTAATTATGTGCACTTTCAATGTCATGAACTAACATGACCTGGATAGGTTATGAAATCTTCACTTTCTGTGAGTAAGGCTACTTTCACACTAGCATTTTGGTTTCCGTTTGTCAGATCTGTTCAGGGCTCTCACAAGCGGTCCAAAACGGATCAGTTTAGCCCCAATGCATTCTGAATGGAAAAGGATCCGCTCAGAATGCATCAGTTTGCCTCCGTTCCGTCTCCATTTCGCTTTGGAGGCCGACACCAAAACACTGCTTGCAGCGTTTTGGTGTCCGTCTGACAAAACTGAGCCAAACGGATCCGTTCTGGCACACAATTGTAAGTCTATGGGGACGGATCCGTTTTCTATGACACAATCTGGCACAATAGAAAACGGATCCGTCCTCCATTGACTTTCAATGGTGTTCAAGACTGATCCGTCTTGGCTATGTTGCAGATAATACAAACGGATCAGTTCTGAAAGGATGCAGATGGTTGTATTATCTGAACGGATCCGTCTGTGCAGACACCAAACGCGACACTGAAAGTAGCCTAAAGCTGGTTCTAGTAGTACAAGAAGATTTGTCGGCTCATGAAAGGTCCGTACTGTCTGCTGAACTCCGCTTATGGTGTACCACGCCTTTGAGTTCATATGTAAAGCATGGTAAGAAGTGGAGGATGCACTCTGTGCTCGCTAGCGTTTTTATGCAAAATTTCATGTAAGAGTCCATTTCCAATAAGTAATGCACGTTTTATCTCCAGCAATTCAGTTGACGCGGCTTCGGTGCAGATTACCAAATGGATGCAGTGCTCTGAGTGACTGATTGCCAACTTGTCCAATTCTATAATAATTAAGCCCGATACGCCTGTAATATTGGACCGTGCATTCATTCAGGATCACTAATTACTAAGCACTTGTTTCATTATGCATAATCTTTTTCTGGCATTCGCCCGCCTTGCCGCAAAGCACTTCAAAGAGAGAGAAACGGCTTCCAATCAGGGTCAGCAAAGTAACGACATTAATGCTTCTGCAGGAGCTGCTACTAACCACCATGTATGTTTATTCTCTAGCCTTGATCCATCAGTTGTAAACATATCAGATGAGATGGCAAAAACTGCACAGTGGAAGGCTCTTTCCATGAACCCTGAAAATGCCAAAGTAACCAGGTCTAACCAGAGGTAGCTATCACAAGTTGACGTTCTATGATCTAATGGCACTTCTGGTAGTAATGCATGCAATGCAGAGACACAAGTTGATATGGGAGTCTAATGCATAATGTCCAATATTTCATCACATATTTTGCTACTTTTAGCCGTTCTATTTTTATGATTCATTAGAAGTAAATGTATTTTTATCTCCAGGATTTAACAATTGATGACCTGCCCCTAGGACAGGTCATTAATATCATATTGGCAGGGGTCCATACCTTGCTGATCAGCTGTTTTAGGAGTAGCTCCGGAACCGCACAGGGACTCCACAGCTATCGCCCCTGTGTAGTGCAGCACCGCTTCCATTCACTTCAGTGGGAGCACCACTTCGATAACCAGCTCCATCCATTACACAATAGACAGAGCCGTATAGTTATGACTCCAGAAATACTTCCGAAAAGCTGATCAGTGGGGGGGTTTTGGGGTATCGGAACCACACTTATCTGATATTGATCATTTATCTTAGGAATAGGTCATTAATTATTAAATCCTGGAGAACGCCTTTAAGATGGGGTCCGAAAAACCTGCTTCTCTGCATGCACGCTGCATCAAAATTTTTATATGTGACTGTGTGACAGGTCACATCAAAGTATAGTACTCGGCGACCGAGCGTAATGTTTCTTCACCTGTGGATTGAACAGACAGTCCTTTAAAGGGACACTAAACCTAGAAAGGAATCCTAAAAGTAAACGGCAAATATAGTTGCCCTTTCTCAGTCTCCAGCACTTTCTGCATGATGCTGACACAAACAGTCTTGTAGACATCCTGCAGAGAACAAAGGGGTTAAGCTCCAGCTGATCTGCTCCATCTTCAGCTGGAGACTGAGGGACGGGGCTTAAAGGGAACCTGTCATCACCTTTGTGCTGCCCATACTAACGGCAGCATGAATTAGACACAGGCGAGTTGATTTCAGCGGTCTGTCAATTAAAAGTTAAAAATAAGTGGTTGCCGAGAACCAACATCACAATCATTGCAGATTAGACCTGGAAAAGTCCCAGCCACCTGAGAAGAGTCCTGGTCATCCATGAAGTCCTGCTCTCCTGCCCACCTGCTGATGGACTGACAGGCTTCTACTTAGTTTTCTCCCTTTCTCTCTAGGAGAGAACTGCCAATCATCAGCAGATGGGTGAGAGAGCAGGAGATTATGTATAACCAGGACTCTTCTCAGGTAGATCTGACTCTTTTCGAGGCCTGGGCTGCAATGATTATGATGCCGGTTCTCGGCAGCCACTTACTATTAGCTCATGAGTGACACACCGCTGACATCAGCATTTCTGTCACTATTTTATACTGCCCTCTGTGAGGTTGGTATACAGTTGATAACCGGTTCCCTTTAATAATCCTTTTTAGGCCAGACACAGAGGAGCGAGTTCAATGCCAGAAACGCACTGTGTGTGTAAGCACGATTTCCCATTCTAATCTCGGCTACGCTGACCGGATTGCACAGCATTATAATGATTTATAATGCGGTGTGTCCCTGCCAGACCCCAAATCTACTGAGTTGTTCTGACATAATGCTGTCGGTGTAATTCACTAGATACATGTCTGGCAGGGACACGCAGCATTCTAAATATCATTATAAAGCTGTGTGATCCTGTCAGAGGAGCCGAGGTTAGAATGGGAAATCAAGCTTACACACCCTGCGTGTTTTTGGCGTTGAACTCGCTCGTATTTGTCTGCCCTTAATCCCACTGCCGAATGGACACAACAGGGAGGATCCTCCACCTGCCACTTGTCTTACTGTCAGGCCTCATGCACACAAACCTATTTGGTTTCCGTGTCTGTTCCGTATTTATTTATTTTTTGAAGATAGGATGTGGACCCATTCATTTCAGTGGGTCTGCAAAAAAATGCGGAAATTCGTATGCAAAAAAATATAGAGCATGTCCTATTCTTTTCGTTTTGCAAACAAGCATAGGCATTGGCACACAAAAAAAAAAAGCGGATGTCATGCAGGCGTCTTCTGTATTTTTTGCAGACCGCAAAATACATGCATCCGTGTGCATGTAGCCTCAGACACAGTGTAATGAGGAGGAGGACATGGATGATCTTCAGTGTCAACTGTAATATGAGAGAAAGAAGCAGTAAAGGGAGGAGGTGCCATGTTTGTGTTTAGTGTTCCTTTAAGGCAATACATTGGAAACCTTACAATGTGATCTGGACTGAACATGAGTTGTCCTGATAAAGAAGAAAATGTACATTGAGGATAAAACGGAGTTTGACAAGATTTTACATTATGAACCGTCACATGGTATATTACGATGTATGCACACTTGACTTTGAACTTAATAATCTATTCTTTGAAATGTTTTTTTTTTTTTTTTTTTCCTGACACCCCACCCCCCCCCTATCAATTGGGCTAACACCAAATTGTCTCTGGCAGGTTGTCAAAGTAATGTAAAATCTTCATTTTTATTTTTTTTGTCAATGATGTAACGTATGGGTAAGTGATACAGTGCGTTGAAAAACACTGAGGGACATGTATAAAAGTGACTGGTTGAGGGTCTTGTTGAAGGGTTTGTCTGCACCCCCCTCCCCAAGCTAAAATTAATTAGGAGCCAGAATGTGTTTAACATACAAAATGAAAGTCACTCACCTGTTTGGTTATCCGTTCAGCGCTGAGGGTCTTGTCCCATCTGTCACATGCACCCATTCACTGGACTCGCCACGTGACACTGAGGACAGGTAATGGCTGCAGCAGTGTATGTGATGACAGACAGGGTGTGGCACCACCCACAGGGGATTCTCTGCTCTGGAATGAACAGAGGAGTGACCTTCTTTGTTCTGTTAAACCCATTCTGGCCCTTAATTCATTTTTAGCTTGTGGGGGTCAGACAACCCCTTTAAGTCCTGATTATATCTGTTTTTAGTAAACAATTGTATTTCCCATGAAATGGCAATCCTGGATCGTGTTGTCTTGGCAGACTGTATTGTTCCTCTGTTGCCCCTGAATACGTTACCACTTCTAGTAGGAATAGCAGAGGAATGGCATACTGTAGCACATGGGTCTAAGAAAAGAAGCTCCAAAATTAGGAGTTCAAAGACTACTAAAATGGATGTGTTTAGAAGTGTTCACAGATTTCCCATTTTGCAATACAGAGGGTGAAATCTGTGGCATATTTTCACATTTTGGTGTAGCAGTTACTGCTGTGGATCATCAGCTGCATTTCTATGTGTGGCAGTACCCTAATGGTCCATAAATCAATCTGCTGGCCGTAGAGCATTACTGCACTTGGTAGAAATGGTCACCGATGCCAGTATTTCCTGGACCACGCCGGGCCCCAATACAGCATGTAATAGAAGGTTCACTACCCAGATTTAATAGTACATTGTATACATGTTTCTCAGTGTCATACGCCCTAGGAACAATGGCTCTTTGCATGCAGAGTACCTGTTTGTTCTGGCATGAGCTTTCTTATGAAGGGAAATTCATTGTGTTAGTTCAGTGTAACAATGTGTTTGTTCAGCTCGCCGGACCGGACCTGAGCAATAGCTATATGACGTCCAACAGGAGCTTCCTTTATTAATAATCCAATATAAAACAGGCACACAGCATGGTTATGCAGTCCTTACTCATAACCTGATGGCATTAGAAAAGCAAAGAAGCTATATACATGTAGTTCCAAAGAAGGAGCGGAGTTATTTTGGAACTTCGTATATCTAGCTCAGGGGCGGACACAGACAGCAGAGGCCCCCTGTGCAAAGAATGTGCCTGGGCCCCTCCACCCCCCCCTGCCAAATTCTCAACCTAACCTATTCCCTCCTAACATTACATACAGCAATACAAAACATACAGGGTAAGGCCTCATGCACACGACTGTTGTCTGTTGCGGATCCGCAAAACACGGATGGCGTCCCTGTGCGTTCCGCAGCTTGTGGAACGACACGGACACCCATTGATATAACTGCTTATTCTTGTCCGCAAAACGGACAAGAATAGGACAGGTTATATTTTTTTTGCGGGGCCACGGAATGGAGCAACGGATGTGTAAAGCACACTGAGAGCTGTCCGCATCTTTTGCGGCCCCATTGAAGTGAATGGGTCCGCATCCGAACCGCAAGAACTGCGTCGTGTGTATGAGGCCTAAGGCTACTTTCACACCTGCGGCACTACGATTCATCCAGACACAAACTACAGCATGCAGTGGTTAGTGTCCCGCTGAGTCTCTGCATTTTTGCAAAATTGTGGCATGATCTGTGCCATACCCCGTCATGGTTAATGCGGCCGGAGGGCATTCTGTCTGCATCCAATGCAGTGAATTCCGGCAGGCTCTTCTCTGCTTTAACAGCCTGCCGGAATCACTAACGCTGATGTGAAAGTAGCCTAATACAGCGCTACATACCTTGTACATCCAGTGACGTTGCCGTAGCTCTCGCGGGCCCCCCTCCCGCACTGGGCCCCTGTGCAGCCGAACCAGCTGCTCAGACGGTATGTCCACCCCTGATCTAGCTCCTTTGCTTTTTTAGTGCTATCAGGTTATGAGTGGGGACTGGTGTCGGTCTGAAACGCATAAACCAGATAGCGGTTTGTCCGTTTATACTATGGCTGCATACCCGACCTGTTGATGTGCTGTGTGCCTGTTTTTATATTGGATCACATGGATGCAGTGCTGAGCTTCTGTCAGACTTCATATAGCTATATCTTGGTAGCCAACCATGTAAAAAAATATAAATGTGGGCCCTTAACATAATTTGCCTGATACGTATGTGTTCACATTCCTTCCTCACAACTTACTAAACGTGTCGTGTGTAATGAATGACTTCTCAGACTTTTTTCCAGTGTGTGCATATGTTAGAAGTTTTGGATAATGGCATGTGAATGGCCACGTATGAGATACAGCTGTAAATTCACTACTCTGCTAACACACATGGGTTGTCAATTTACTTCTTTGACAGGGGGAAAGAGAGGTCTGTACGGCTGCACTACATGTTCAAGTCTAATTTATCCTAAACCTGCTTGATGAGGTGGCAGCGAGGTCTCTAAGCAGGGCAGTTAAAGGGGTTGGCACTACCCTAGAAAACCCCCTCATGTCTTACCTAAACATTCCAGTTCAGTGTACCCCACTGCCCATAGATCCAGCCTGTAATCCGCAGCCTCTGTGTCCATGGCAATTAAAGGGGTTGTGTCACTTCAGCAAATGGCATTTATCATGTAGAGAAAGTTACTACAAGGCACTTGCTAATGTATTGTGATTGTCCATATTGCCTAGTTTTTCCATCACATTGTACACGGCTTGTTTCCATGGTTACGGCCACCCTGCAATCCATCAGTGGTGGCTGTGCTTGCACAATATAGGAAAAAGTGCTGACCTCTCCGGTGGCCAGGACTGTGGGAGCGCGCATAGGCACACATGCCCAGCAGTTCCCGTCCTGGCCACCTATTATCTTCGCTGCAGCGGTGGTCGTAACCCCTGGATATGAGCAGTATGTAATGCCATGTAAAATGGAGGCAATATGGACAATCACAGTACATTAGTAATTGCCTTCTGTTAACTTTCTCTACATGATAAATGCCATTTGGTAAAGTGAGACTACCCCTTTAATGTTCGGCAGTCACATGATTAACCCAAGTGACTGCTGTCCCGGATGCATCCTCTTCTGCGCTTGCACATGCACAGATACATGCAGCAAAACCTGTGGTGTATGCACGTGCGCTGCATGTTTATAGGGCAGCAGAGGATGCATCCAGAGCAGCAGTCACATGGGTGAATTGTGTGACCGCCGCCATCTTGATTGCCACGGAGGCAGCAGACACTGAACCTGGCAGCTCACATACGATATGAGGGGGCTTGGGGTTTCCTAAGCTAATACCCACAAGGTTAGGGCATCGAAAAAAAGGAACTTTGTTTCCCTTCGTTTGAACAGCGAGTCTATTTATCCAGAAGATGAAAAGAAAAAATCCTAAGGCAATTTTTGTTTGCCGCAAATTAGTCATGCCCATGTAATAGTGCAGGAGGCAGCCGAGTGGCAGGACAAAGTGCCATCCTATGACAGCATTCAGTCTTTGATCACCGCAGTCGGGGCTTTGATGTAATGATATACTTGCGCTCCTCTGTACACTGATTTTTCTGGATTGACTTTCTGATTGATATAACGTTACGTGCCCAGTTTATTCCAAATGTGTGTGTGGAGGATAATCATATTTTCTGCGGGCACACTGTACATTGTCATGTTTAAGGTCGATCTGCTGTCGTGGACGTCTTATCATGCTGATTGATTGAATATCTGCTTATCTTCTCAGTCCTGACAAACCAGTTAGTGTGAAGATCACCCTAGAAGATGAAAGTTTCCGAAAATACGTGGATGCCGAAACCTCCTTATAGAACCCCCATCAAGAAGACGAGCGTGGAAAGAAGCGTGTGCGAGATTGTATGTGACGTGTGTGAATGTACCTCGCGTGGCTATCAGACCATCAGTGCGTGACAACATTTCCAGAATACTGTATGTGCGCCGGATAAATTATTAGCACTGTAAATACTGTATAGGATCTCAGGCGGGCTGTCTGCACAGGATGATCACTCGGCAATTATTTATTCAATAGGAATTTTTATAGAATTCTTTTTAATTGTATATTTAATAACCTGTCATCAAGCAATAGTGTTAAACCCGAACCATCGGGCAGTTCTCCATATGTCATTCCCATGTTCATGTATAATGCAGAGCTGTTGTGCTTTTTATTCAATTTTTTTTTTAAGTCCTAATTTGCTTGGATGGAATCATTAGCCAAACCTGCCAGTAGGGTCACCATAGGACGGTGGATTTTATCTTCAGTTGACAAAAGAACAAAGCAGAGAAGTCATTGCTTATACAGAGCACTTTGGCCTTCCATACCCCTAAACGCGTGCTGTAAGATGCCAGTTACCTCAGATGAACCATATTCCCCCCCGGCATGGCCACACTGTGTATTGGTGCCACCCAGCATTAATATAATGGCTCCGATGTACGGCCCGTCGTTTATTCTGTGTAATGGCTAGGCTGGCACTCTGGTTTGACATGAGTCAATTAACTCAGGATATTTGTGCAATAAGCCACGTCATATTATCATTTTAATTTTTTCGCCAAGTTTGCTACTAAGTAATGATGTGGCAATTTAACTTTAGCTGCTCATATATCAAGCTTTCACGCACATTGTACCCCAGGGGCAATCATTAGTGATTTCTGCAGTACGATAATGAAAGTATCCTATTGAATTAGAAAATGACACTACACTACACCTTATTATGAGAAAAACGGTCAGTCTGCTGATTTCTTAAAGAGGATGGGCCACAAAATAGGTGATTAATTGTATGATCACGGGGGCAACCTCTAGGTCCCAAGGTGGGGTTCCCTGTGTAGTGCACATGTCATCTCTGCTCCATTCACTACTTTGGGATTAGTTGAGATAGCCAAGTGCTTCACTCCGCAGTCCCATAGAAGGGAAAAGAGCGGTGGCCACACATACACGCTGTCACTCCACTCGCGTAGGAGATTCGGGAACCCCTGCTCTTATCATTTGGATCTCCACCACTAAACAAAGTTTGTGGGCCAGACCATGTAAATGGACAGTCGTACCCCCAGTCCTGATTTGGAGGTATCCAATAAGTAAAGGGCCTATTACACTGCCCTATTTTCAGGCAGTTTTCTCGAACAAGCGTGTACTTGAGGCTCCATTATGGGCAGCACATCTCCTTGTGTAATCAGGGACGTGCCGCAATACAACGGAAGGGGCAAGGAAAGATCGCCATAGCAATCATTCCTCCCCATACACTTTGCATCAGACAGTGTAATAGGCCGATGCAAATGAGCGCTGATTTAATGAGTTTATCATCGAACAGCCTTCATCTTGCCCAGACATCACTGTAAGGGCTCATGCATACGACCGTATGTTCGGTCTCTATCCGATCCGCATCGTGCATTTCAACAGGGCTGCAGAAGATTCATACAGCACCCTGTGTGCTGTCCATTCCACAGCCTCGTAAACCAGATGAAACGTGTCCTATTCTTGTCTGTTTTGCGGACAAGGTAGGAAATCTCTATTCAAGTGAAAGAGAAAATGGCAGCATGCACACAGCCGGGATCCGTGTTTTTCAGATCCCCGATTTGTGAACCGCAAAACGCTTAATGGCCGTGTGCATGAGCCCTAATAGGAGCTTTACACTTTAAGAACTAGACATCTAGCGGCATTGTAGCAGAGGCTTCTCTCTTCCTTCTTCTTCGCATTCTCAAGTAAATTGGGGGATTAAGACAACCATATACATACCAAGACATGAATACATGTATAAAAAGCTAGGGTGTGGACCCATGCTGAAATCTAATAATCAGAAATCCAGATTTACTTACCGTTTCTCAACAAATAAAAGCAAACCTGTAAGCAGTATTACCTGATTACACGTAGTAGGAATCCAGTACCTGCCTGTCACATTACAACGCAGTCATTAGTCTCAGTGGAGTATATCGAATAGCCCTGCCATCAGTGGAGACCACTGCTCAGATAATCCTGCTATTTCTAGGTGGCTATTCACACTATCTACAAGTGTTGTGTGTGACTTGTAGCCTATGTAGAAAGGACATGTATTTCAGTACATAGGGAGAGCTCCCTCCTTTCTTCACATATTGCAGAGAGGTGTAGCGGATTGACATAAAGTTAAAGGCTATGAACACCTTTAGGAGCAATTTGTTTTATCATTGCATTTAGCTCATTTTGGGCCAAAAAGCTATTTTTTTTTTTGTTGATCTTTAGTAAACATTTTGAACGGTTTCTATTTTACTATCTTCACTTTCAGTGTACCTGCAGACTACTGCTTTGTGTGTTAACAGAATCCGTCAGGGGCTTTCTCTGACGACTCCATGTGTAGCCCTCATCTCTGAACTCCTGACAGCTCGGAAAACACTCATTGTAGCTCAATTCTTATCAGACTGAAAAGAGTGCTTATGAGCGGTCAGGAGTTCAGATGTGGGTGCGGCCACATGTTCAGGGTTTCTGATGCAGTTTTTGAAGTATCTTTAATACTTTCACTTCTCCTGATTTTTACTTAAAAAAAAAAAAAAAGAGTGCACCATAAAATGTGAGAAAGTATTAAAGATGCTTCAAAAACTGTATCCGAAAACCTGAAAGTGTGGCTGTACCCTAAGAGCCACATATTGAGCCGTCAGAGCAGCTCCCTGGCTAAAACTGAAATAGTCTGCAGATACACTGAAAGTGAAGGCTGTAGAACAAAGTGTTGAATAATTTTATTAAAAACCAAAAGAAGTTTATCAGCCCAAAATGAGTAAAATGCATTGATAAAAAAATGCCACCAAAGACTTTTTTTGTGCAATTCCACTGCTCACTTTTAGGGAAAGACTAAAGACACCCATACACATTAGATAAACCTCTGCCAAACTCGAGATTTTGGTGGGACCAGTCAGGGATCTAATGTGGACACTCCCCCCGACAGCAGATTTTTGGGGGGTCTAGGGTGGTAAGAGGAGGTATGTTAAGGTTCAACATGCCTGATCCATTGTATGGGCATTAAGTGAGCAGCATCCGCTTACACTCCTCTCCCTGCTGTGAACATGTGTATAGCCAGCGCAAAGAGAACCTCCACCCTTTATCATGTCTTTTTTGCTGAATAATTTTTTAATATATTTTTAAAGTGATCAAAGATCATTTTTTTCTGATGCCGAGCTCAAACTTCTCTGCATAGCTATGATACATTTCTTACTGCAACAACCACCAGGGGGAGCTCAGGCTTCTACAGCATGCTGTGCTATGATTTAGTTATATATATGGTATGCGGTGGACTGTACTCCACCTATGGGTGTCTGCAGGCAACTTTTTGTCACTGGAGGGAAAAAACAGACTAGCACAAAATGAAGGACCCATTCAGAAACAAAATGGTGGTCAGTAGTGGACATTGACTTTAGGCTAAACCCAAATACTCCCATTAGTTCTGTGTACCACCTTGCAGCAAAATGGTTGTGTGTAGTTGTGATGGGCGGTTTGGTTTGTCTGCCATCTATGGCTTTCTAGCCGCAGCATTAGTAGTGTCCGCCACTATACCGTGAAATGGAAACTGTATTGCTGTGAATATAAATTCAAATTTAACAAAACCTCCATCTGTCTTCTGCGGTACAGCCGCCATCACATTTACCATCATTACTTTTTCTCTCATTTCCTCCATCATGCTTCTTCTGTACTTAGAAATGGTCTCTATTCTGTGCAGGAAAACAATTGATTATGTATTTTTACAATAATTGTTGTTCTTATATGTAAGACGTTATGTTCCTTTTTGAATTTTGTCTTAGTTTTGTAACTTTGTATTTCTCCTTTTGATTTTAACGACCTTTCGGATTAGTTGGATACATGCTGGCTGCTTTATTTGCTCACTGTAGGCTGGCATTTCACCCTTGGTCGATTTGAGACTTGTGGATTCAATATGCTGTGTCCCACTGACTCTAAGACCAGGACATCCAAATTGGTTACATGGCCTTTTTATTCTTTCCCAGTTTCATATCTAAATGTCAATTAAAAAGGCTGTTGACCGAGGTCATACATTTGTAGAAGTATTTCCTATAGCCAAACCTCTAAGATTCCATGAAGTAGGTGAGCGGATGGGATTTTTGCCTGTGTGGAATAATCCATAATCTGTTGGTATGTTTACACTTCACGGCCCCCCTGTGTAGGTCGTTAATAAATGCGGTTTTTAATTTAAGTATTTTTGTATATTTTAGTATACGGATTAAATGGGTGATACGAGTGTGATACTTGGTGCATTGAACGTTATGAACTTGAAACGTGGAAGATTTTACCTGCAGCTTTTGTCTTTTTTTTTTTCTTTTTCTTTTTTTTCCATGACGATACAAACGACAATTTCTTCTTTTCTCCTGTTTCCACTTTAGTATCTTGAATACAACCGTGTTGTCTTCCATTGTTTGGTTAGCGTACCTGAACATAGCCAGACATTTAGTATTTATTATACTGAAGACGTATATGAAAGCACAGCACCATTTTTATTTTATTTTTTGTATTGAAAATAGTGTGTTCTTCTTTTTGTAACAAAATCCAAAGCAAGTTCCAAAACCATAAATTATATTTTGTTAGTTTTTATGACAGATATGTGAGTTTCTTGTTTTACCTGAGATGTGAAAACCCTGCCTTTATAATCTGTTGGAAAACTTAGAAAATACAAACTATATTTTGTAATGTTAAAAAGAAAACAAAGTTGATTGAAAGCAATAAAAGTCTACTGAAATTTCTAAGTGGTGCCTCTGTGTGTTTTATTTAGCACAAAAGTACATTCCTGAAAGTTTACTGTTAGCAAGGTGACCTTTTCTATACACAATCATGATCACATTGGATAAAAAGAATACTGTAGGCTCCATCTAGTGGTGACCGCAGGCAGCCAGAATCGTATCATTTAAAGGGGTTGTTTCACAAGGCACTTACTAATGTATTGTAATTGTCCATATTGACTCCTTTGCTGGCTTGATTCATTTTTCAATCGCATTATACACTGCTCTATCCGCAGTCCAGCAGCGGTGGTTGTGCTTGCACACTATAGGAAAAAACACAGGCCTGTGCGCACTCAACACTCCTGGCCACCAGAGAAGTGTATAATGTGATGGAAAAATGAATCCAGCCAGCAAAGGAGGCAATATGGACAATCGCAATATATTAGTCAGTGGCTTGTATTAGCTTTACAGCAGTTTTGGGGGAGAAGATGTCTAGAAGGTTGGAGGAGTGTTTAAACTAGGGACTGGGGGAGGGTAATTACATTATAGGAGGGGAAGATAGTGCAGATGGAGACCGGGGGCAAAGCAATGGGACTGGGGGAGGAATGGAAGGAGGGACTAGAACAATTCATAAGAAAAGATGTAGGGTAAAAAATATACATAAATCTCTCAATTACATGTATACTAATGCCAGAAGCCTGACTAATAAAACTGGTGAACTGGAATTAGTGATGTGTGAGGAGGACTATGAGGTAGTGGGAATAACTGAGACATGGCTGGATGATGGCTGTGACTGGGCGGTTAATGTACAGGGTTACAGTCTGTTTAGAAAGGATTGTCAAAACCGGAGAGGGGGAGGGGTCTGCCTTTATGTAAAGTCCGGTCTAAAGCCCACTTCCCGGGAAGATATGTGAGGGACATGAACATGTGGAGTCACTGTGGGTAAAAATACATGGAGGCAAAGGCAATAATAAATTCTAATAGGAGTTTATTATAAGCCACCTAATGTACCAGAGTCCACAGAAAATCTACTTCTTGGGCTCCATTCAGACGTCCGTAGAATGGGTCCGCATCCGTCCGCAAATATCCGGAACAGGTGCGGACCCATTCATTCTCTATGGGGCAAGAAGAGATGCGGAGAGCACACTATGTGCTCTCTGCATTTTCAGAGCGCGGCCCCGATCTTCCGGTCCACAGCGCCGCATAAAAAATAGAGCATGTCCTATTCTTGTCCGCAAGAATTGGCATTTCTATGGGGGTGCCGGCCGGGTGTATTGCGGATTCGCAGTGCACTACGGACGTCTAAATGGAGCCTAAACGAGATAGACGAGGCGGCAGATCATAATGAGGTGGTTATTATGCGGGACTTCAACTACTGAGATATAAACTGGGAAACTGAAACCTGTATATCTCATAAAGGAAACAGGTTCTTGGCAATAACCAAAGACAATTACCTCTCCCAACTGGTTCAGGATCCGACTAGAGGGATGGCCATACTGGACTTGGTATTAACCAATAGGCCTGACAGAACAACAGACGTGCAGGTTGAGGGACACCTGGGAAATAGTGACCACAAAGTAATAACCTTCCAATTATCATTCTAAAGAGTGTTTCTTCAGGGATGAACAAAAATACTAGACTTCAGAAAAGCTAAGTTTAGCCAACTAGGAGAGGCCATAGGCCTAACTAACTGGGACAAAGTCCTCAAAAATAAAAATACTGCCAAAAAATGGAACATTTTTAAAAGCATCCTAAAAATCTAATTGTGAGAGGTACATACCTTATGGGAATAAAAGGGTAAGTAACAAGGAAAAACCAATGTGGATAAATAGAATTAAAGAAAGCAATAAATGACAAAAAAACGGAACAACGTATTCGTGAAAAACGGACTGCAAAACACTGAAAAAGCCATACGGTCGTGTGAAAGGGGCCTTAGGGAGAGCTGAGCATAGGAAGGGACAGACAGTGTAGGGATTGTAATAGGAAGATTTTTATACAAAAAACTTTTCAGAGACCCAAAAGTCCTTTTAAGGACTATTGTGTGTGACAGCAGCATTATATATTTTTAGCGCATCCTGCACTAAATACCGAGTATTAGGCCGCTGCGGACAGTTAAATTATTTGCACCACATCTCCTGTGTAAAGTGTGCACACCCCTAAAATATCAGCGACATCCAGTGTACTTTTTCAATAGACTGGGTCCGCTTCTGACAGTGACCTTACCAGGGCCACATCTGCAGTGTAACGTGTGCGCTTCAAAAAAAATTCTGTGACATACAGTGTACTTTGTCAGCTTTAAAACCATACTCTCCCTGGAACCCAAAGACTTTGGTTTCTGAAAGCAGCTCGGCGGGTCATGGGAATAACGCTGCCGGAACTACAACGGTATCTGATCGTAGACAATATACTGACCCTGGTATCCGTGGGGAGGGAGGAAGGGACGACTCCCTGACATACGTTTTGCCTTGGCTTTATCCAAGGGAAAGCTAAGGCGAAACGTACGTCAGGGAGTCGTCCCCTTCCTCCCTCCCCACGGATACCAGGGTCAGTATATTGTCTATTTGTCTTGGTCAGTGGTTGTCCATATCACTCTAACTGCTGTTAGTTACACTTACCGGGATTTTCCTGAGTTGGAGCTACGGAGTTTGGACCATATTTATAGAGGAACCTGGGTGTGTTCTGGCTATGAGAGATGAGTATTGGATCCTCTTTTGTTGTACCGTGCCATGGATGATTGCACTATATTTTATAATATAGGCACTTTACTATGTGTTACTCATTGATGTGCATGTATCATCTGTATATGTATAATGGATCCATCATACTTATGTGGGGGGAGGGGTGATTCTTGCTCTGTAGCTCTTACCCGCTAATTTTACATTGTATATTTTTTGTGCAATAATTATGTGAAATAAAGATACCTTTTCTATATTGCATGTGTGGTTCTATTTTGTGGTTTAGTCAGTTTTCTAATATATATATATATATATATATATATATATATATATATATATATATATATATATATATATATATATATATTGTATATTTAAAATTCTGCTCACAGACCTTGATTATATCCATCGTGTTGCCTCTACCTAAATCAATCATCTGAGCTACATCTCCTATTTAAAGTGTGCGCATCCCTAAAATATCTGTGACATCCAGTGTACAGTACTTTTTCAATAGACGGTGTCCGCTGCGGACAGTGACATTAGCTGCGCCACATCTCTAGTGTCAAGTGTGCGCATCCAAAAAATATCAGTGACATCCAGTGTAATTTTTCCGTAGACGGTGTTTGCTGCGGACAGTGACATTACCAGGCCACATCTGCAGTGTAACGTGTGCGCTTCAAAAATGTATCTGTGACATACTGTGTACTTTGTCAGCTTTGAAACCTTACTGCCCCCGGAACCCAAAGACTTTGGTTTCCCGGAAGCAGCTCGGCAGGTCATGGGAATAACGCCGCCGGATTAATGGTCGTATCTACGACTGTATCTGATCATCTTCGAACCTCGGATTTTCGTTTTTGATTAATGAATACCTTCTTGGCAAATGCTTTCGCTTTGGTTCTTCTTGCACCGATCCAAGAATTTCACCTCTAGCGGCGCAATACAGATGCCCCCGGCCGCCCTTCTTAATCATGGCCCCAGTTCTGAAAACCAACAAAATAGAACCAGACTCCTATTCCATTTTTCCTAGCTGAAGTACACTACTTTGAACACAATTTTTTTAATGGTCAGCTAAGCAGCAGGCCCTCAACCATAATGTTTTAGAGGGTCAGCTCACCTGCAGGCCCTCGCATATAATTTTTTAGATGGTCAGATCACCTGCAGCCCCTCGCATATAATGTTTGAGGGTCAGCTCACCTGCAGGCCCTCACCTAATTATACCTAATAGGTAATTTGCGCGCATGCTGCCTTGCTTGGATGTGGTAGCCGTTTCTCAGGCTCCCTCTCCGGAATCGAACACTGATTCCCCCTTACCCGTGGTTGGCGCAGAAGATAACATCAAAAGTTGATAGGGCAGACATCTGAATGGATGGTCGCCATCACGGGGACGTGCGATCGGCCCCAGGTTACCTAGAGTCACCAAAGTGGCAGCAGGCCCTCGCCCATAATGTTTTAGATGGTCAGCAGGTGCTTGCTCCAAATGTTTTTAAGGGGCACCATCAGGCCATCAATCATAATTTTTCAAGGATGTGTATGATGCCCTCATTTATGTGTAATAAAGGGTGTATTGGAGTGCTGGTTCCTTGTAATTTTTGGCAGCCCTTTCACTTAGTGCATAGGCTTTGAGTGTAGGAATCCCACTACATGAACTATTGTACCACAATGTGAATGATGCCCTCCTTTATGTGATATACAGGTTGTATCGGAGTGCCTCTTCCTTGTAATTGTTGGCAGCACTTGCACTTTATATACAAGTAAATATACAGGAAAGAATGTTTCCTAACAATTTTTCCTCTAAAATCGATTTTATCTTCAGTTTTGTGTGTATTATTGTCAGTCTGTAAAAGTGACGTACTACTCGGACTACATGCATCCAGACATCCTCCCCATGCATGCTGTTCTCGAACCATTTCGGTGGTGTTTCCATCAATTGCTGACCTTTTACTATGAACCAGGCACCCTCCTCTCTTCAGAGCAGGGGGTGCCTGGTTTAATGCTCGGGTTCTCCCATTGACTTCCATTATACTCGGGTGCTCGGTAGAGCACCCGAGCATCGCCATGTGTTCCGCCTGACCACCGAGCACTATGGTGCTCGATCAACACTAGTAATCATTAAAACCAGAGTACCCCTTTATGTGTGGGCTCCAGTTCCTAAAAGCGTTCTCCAGGAATTAACAAATTGAAAATACTTAAATATTACTTATATTATGTGTGCATGAGGCCTTAAAAGGGGGTTCTCCAGGAAATCAGAAAATAAAATTGCCGAAAATACTTAAATATTACTTTATTATAAATATATTCCCAGATACATTTTATTAGTTATAATGGCTCATTTTGTATAGGGAGCAATCATCAGAAGAAATAAAATGTCCGCCATCCTATTAGTACACACAAAACCTGTCCTAATCACACAGGAGGACAGGTTACTTCAGAACACTGAAATAAAGAGCTGTCTTGTCCTCCTCTCTGCTCTGCTTGTTAGGGATCCTGAATACAGCTGATTTTCTGTGGAAATTGAGTTTATGAGGAGACATGAAGTCCAGAGTGGATGGACAGGACAGACTGTGGTAATGTGTTGCTGTGGTAATGGAGACTGTATTAGTATTTAGGAATATGTTTATAAGGCTACATGCACACGACCGTTGTTTTGGTCCGCATCCGAGCCGCAGTTTGATGCGGACCCATTCACTTCAATGGGGTTGCAAAAGATGCGGACAGCACTCCGTGTGCTGTCCGCATCCGTTGCTCCGTTCCGTGGTCCGCATAAAAAAATATAACCTGTCCTATTCTTGTCCGCAAAACGGACAAGAATAGGCAGTTATATCAATGGCTGTCCGTCCCGTTCCGCAAATTGTGGAACACACACGGATGCCATGCGTGTTTTGCGGATCCGCAATTTGCGGACCGCAAAACACACAACGGTCGTGTGCATGTAGCCTAATAAAGTAATATTTTTATTTCCTAAATGCCTGTAGAACCCTCTTTAAGGCCTCATGCACACGACCGTATTTTTTGTCCGCATCCGGTCTGCATACTGTGTGCTGTCCGGATCCGAATGTCCGTTATGCAGCTGCACAAAGACAGAACATTTCCTATTCTTGTACGTATTGCCTACTATAGACATATCTACAAGAGTGCAGAATGGTAAAGTGCAAGGTGGACACGACCAGGTTGCGTGTTTTGCAGAACAGCAGTTTGCAGACTGCAAAACAGTCGTGTGCATGAGTCCCAAAGGCTTGTTCAGAGGACCGTATGTGTTTTGTGGTCTACATATTTCAGATCTGCAAAACATGGATACCTGCTTTGCGTGTTCCGCATTTTGCGGAACGGGCAGCACTATGATAAATGCCTATTCTTTTTTTGCGGGGCCATGGATCAGAAGTACAGATGAGTACAGCACATGGTGTGGTGTCCACATCTATTGCGGCCCCATTGAAATGAATATGTCTGCATCCGTTCCGCACACAAACAGACTGTCGTTTGAATGGCCTTCTGTGAAGATGAGTCAGCAGCTTGTGTAGCATCCATCTTGTCCATTGTTTCTGGGAAATTCTTTAAACTTCTCCACAGCCGCTCAGTCTTTATTACAGGTCATTTTGTTCCTCAGGCGATGCCGTCTTCTCAGACCTGTCAGGGGGAATGATGGATGATCTACCCAGACAGGATTCTGAAGACACAGACCCTGTGTGGGAGCATGTCAAGCGCTCAGCTACTCACCTTATAAATCCCAGATGTGATGTCATCCCTATGTGTGACTATGGCAGTTGGTAACTGACAGAAGTGGTGACAGGAGGTTTGACACCTGACAGATATCTGCCGTTAGGGCCACGTCAGGTATACATACATATATAACATAGCTGGAAGATCCTGCTGAAATCAGTAGGCTTGTCTGGTTTCATGATATTGATGACCTTCCTGGGGTCTGATTCCCGGCTCCCCGCTTATCAGCTGGTTTGAAGGAGCTGCGGTGGTCATGTGAGCACTGCGTCCTCGACCGTGTTTACCTACACACCGTCTACATTGTAGTGTCGGTGCAGTGTCATCTCTTCTCATTAGTGACTTTATCTGCACGCTGTCTACAGCTTTTCATCAAACATTGACGCGTGTTGCAGCCCTTTCTAACAGCTGATGGCGGGGGGTGCCACAGTCACTTCACACCGATCCGATATTTTTATATCCACATCCTGAAACGGGAATACTCTTTTAAGGCCAAAGGAGACAGAAATGGAGCAATGCAACAGCTAGAGCACCAACTAGAGATGATCCAATTTTTTTTGATAATAGGAATATGCAACATGTTTCGGCGACCACACCTCTTCTTCAGACTGCTTGTCTGCTTACACCAACGTCAAACAAATTGCGGTCCGCAAAACACAGATGCCGCCTGTGTGCGTTCTGCAATTAACGGAACAGGCCGCCCATAATAGAAATGCCTGTTCTTGTCTGCAAGACGGACATAATTTTTGCGGGTCCATGGAACGAAGCAACAGATGTAGACAGCACACATCTTTTGCGGTCCCATTGAAGTGAATGGGTCCGCATCCGAGACTCAAAAAAAAAAGCTTGGATGCGGCACCAAACCACGTTCGTGTGAATGTGCCCTTAGTCCGAAGAAGGGGTGCAGTCCCTGAAACGCGTCGTATATTCCACCATTGTCATCCAGATCCGTGTAACTTATAACAACTCTCCAAGGTGAGAGCATAACCTACAGCTTTTAATTTGGATGCGGTTTTGTCAGTTTTGGCTCTGCTTCTCTATGTAGCGCACAGCCATGTGTGTGTTTTTTCCTAGTGCCTCAACCCATTTAGGGCTCATGCACGCGGCCATAGCCGTTTTTGTGGTCCGCAAAGCACTGATACCCTCCGTGTGCATTCTGCAGTTTGCAGATCTGGACATCCTGCCCTCTACTAGAACTGCCTATTCTTGTACGCAAAATGGACAAGAATAGGATATGTTCTATTATTTTTTTATTTGCGGAATGGACATATGGATGCGGACAGCACATGGCCCTACTGAAGTGAATGAGTCCGCATGCGAGCCTATGTTCGTGTGCATGAGCCCTTAAAGGGGTTGTCCTATGACTAATGTAAAAAATGAAAATCGGACATCATATAGCACATGACAATACCTTCCAAACAAAGCTAGAACCAGTCCTGTACCTGACATGGATCCAGAGATCCCCCCATTCATTGTTCTGCTAGATTTGTATCAAGCTGACAGCTCAAGGGAAATGTCTTTTCTGCTGGAGCTAAGGGGGCGTGTCCATTCTGCTGGAGCTCTCCTCCTATCACAGCTCTGGAGGCAGTTGAAGGATGAAACTGAGCATGTGCGGCCTTCTCAGTGAGGAGGTCAAAGAAATAAGAAAAAGAACAAACAGCAGGTGGCGCTGTACAGATACATTTTATTGGATAACTCAGTGGCCATGCTAAATTTTTTATTACAAGAAATTACAAAAGTATTCAGATCCAGGTGCTGGTTTGAAAACTGTAGAATATTTTTTGTGGGACCACACCTTTAAGGCATTACGCATCCATACTAATGGCCATGTGGGTTCTGCGTCTGTTTCTTTACAACCTTTTGACATCCGACCACAATTTATTTGTAATCGATGCAGAAAATCTGGGTAATCCTAAAGGGTTCACTTACTTTTTCTTGCAGCTGTAAGAAGTCAAATTGAGACTTAGTGAAACGGATAACGTCAAGTCTCCCCTGGCATTGCCCACCCTGCAGAACGTGTACCCAGTAGATGAACATAGTGCAGGCTGCACTGGGGGAGAGTCTGTTGCACCAATCAAACCGCAGGGCAGATGTACTAATCCTGCAGACGGTGGGACTTAGGCGGAAGATGCGCCAAATGTATCAGTGGCTGATGCTGGAGGATAAATGCATGGCTGCACACCACCTACTGGTTGGCTTACTGTGAGCAGTTTTGACACGTTACATGTTGGGCCACACCACTTTTTGACAAGCCATGCCACCTTTTCCTCCATTCCATGCCCACATTGTATGAAAAATGCAAAAAGTGTCTCCATCACTTAATGTGCGCCCAAATTCTGTCTCCATATTGATTAGTATGCTGGACTCTGGGAAAGCTGGTTGAAGAGCTGCAAGCCTCCCAGCCATCCCCGATCCTGCAGGACAGTCCTGAATTTTCTCCTCTGTGCCGTGACTTACATACATGTGAATGCTGTCAGATACCTGCTTCACCATCTCACTGCTGCCAATCATTCAGAGCAGGCAGGTGCCCGAACCACAGCCCTGCTGTGCACCATTCATCGGGAGAATCTTCTATAGATGAATATTCACACTGTGTGGGGGGCTCTTATAGGGGCTCATACTGTGTGTGGGGCTCTTATAGGGGCTCATACTGTGTGTGGGGCACTTATAGGGGCTCATACTATGTGTGGGGCACTTATAGGGGCTCATACTATGTGTGGGACAGTTATAGGGGCTCATACTGTGTGGGGGGCACTTATAGGGGCTCATACTGTGTTTGGGGCAGTTATAGGGGCTCATACTGTGTGTGGGGCACTTATAGGGGCTCATACTGTGTGGGGGGCAGCTATAGGGGCTCATACTGTGTGTGGGGCAGCTATAGGGGCTCATACTGTGTGTGGGGCAGTTATAGGGGCTCATACTGTGTGGGGGGCTCTTATAGGGGCTCATACTGTGTGGGGGCACTTATAGGGGCTCATACGGTGTGGGGGCACTTATAGGGGCTCATACTGTGTGGGGGGCACTTATAGGGGCTCATACTGTGTGGGGGGCACTTATAGGGGCTCATACTGTGTGTGGGGCACTTATAGGGGCTCATACTGTGTGTGGGGCAGTTATAGGGGCTAATACTGTGTGGGGGGCTCTTATAGGGGCTCATACTGTGTGGGGGGCACTTATAGGGGCTCATACTGTGTGGGGGGCACTTATAGGGGCTCATACTGTGTGGGGGGCACTTATAGGGGCTCATACTGTGTGGGGGGCACTTATAGGGGCTCATACTGTGTGGGGGGCACTTATAGGGGCTCATACTGTGTGGGGGGCACTTATAGGGGCTCATACTGTGTGGGGGGCACTTATAGGGGCTCATACTGTGTGGGGGGCACTTATAGGGGCTCATACTGTGTGGAGGGCAGTTATAGGGGCTCATACTGTGTGGGGGCACTTATAGGGGCTCATACTGTGTGGGGGCAGTTATAGGGGCTCATACTGTGTGGGGGGCACTTATAGGGGCTCATACTTTGTGGGGGGGGGCAGTTATAGGGGCTCATACTGTGTGGGGGGCAGTTATAGGGGCTAATACTGCATGGGGGCTCAGACTGTGTGGGGGCCTCATAACATGTGGAGGCAATTATTTGGGGCCTCATACTGTGTGGAGGGCACTTATAGGGGCTCATACTGTGTGGGGGGCAGTTATAGGGGCTCATACTGTGTGGGGGGCACTTATAGGGGCTCATACTGTGTGGAGGGCACTTATAGGGGCTCATACTGTGTGGAAGGCTCTTATAGGGGCTCATACTGTGTGGGGGCACTTATAGGGGCTCATACTGTGTGGAGGGCTCTTATAGGGTCTCATACTGTGTGGGGGGGCACTTATAGGGGCTCATACTGTGTGGAGGGCTCTTATAGGGGCTCATACTGTGTATGGGGCAGTTATAGTGGCTCATACTGTGTGGGGGGGGGGCACTTATAGGGGCTCATACTGTGTGGGGGCCCTTATAGATGCTCATACTATGTGGGGGACACTTATAGAGGCTCATACTGTGTGGAGGGCACTTATAGGGGCTCATACTGTGTGGAGGGCACTTATAGGGGCTCAGACTTGTAGGGGGCACTTATAGGGGCTCAGACTTGTAGGGGGCACTTATAGGGGCTCATACTGTGTGGAGGGCTCTTATAGAGGCTCATACTGTGTGGAGGGTTCTTATGGGGGCTCATACTGTGTGGAGGGCAGTTATAGGGGCTCATACTGTGTGGGGGGCACTTATAGGGGCTCATACTGTGTGGGGGCACTTATAGGGGCTCATACTGTGTGGGGGGCACTTATAGGGGCTCATACTGTGTGTGGGGGCACTTATAGGGGCTCATACTGTGTGGGGGGCAGTTATAGGGGCTCATACTTTGTGGGGGGCAGTTATAGGGGCTCATACTGTGTGGGGGGCAGTTATAGGGGCTAATACTGTGTGGGGGGCTCTTATAGGGGCTCATACTGTGTGGGGGGCACTTATAGGGGCTCATACGGTGTGGGGGCACTTATAGGGGCTCATACTGTGTGGGGGGCACTTATAGGGGCTCATACTGTGTGGGGGGCACTTATAGGGGCTCATACTGTGTGGGGGGCACTTATAGGGGCTCATACTGTGTGGGGGGCACTTATAGGGGCTCATACTGTGTGGAGGGCAGTTATAGGGGCTCATACTGTGTGGGGGCAGTTTTAGGGGCTCATACTGTGTGGGGGCAGTTATAGGGGCTCATACTGTGTGGGGGGCACTTATAGGGGCTCATACTTTGTGGGGGGGGCAGTTATAGGGGCTCATACTGTGTGGGGGGCACTTATAGGGGCTAATACTGCATGGGGGCTCAGACTGTGTGGGGGCCTCATAACATGTGGAGGCAATTATTTGGGGCCTCATACTGTGTGGAGGGCACTTATAGGGGCTCATACTGTGTGGGGGGCACTTATAGGGGCTCATACTGTGTGGGGGGGCACTTATAGGGGCTCATACTGTGTGGGGGGCACTTATAGGGGCTCATACTGTGTGTGGGGGCACTTATAGGGGCTCATACTGTGTGGGGGGCACTTATAGGGGCTCATACTTTGTGGGGGGCAGTTATAGGGGCTCATACTGTGTGGGGGGCAGTTATAGGGGCTAATACTGCATAGGGGGCTCAGACTGTGTGGGGGCCTCATAACATGTGGAGGCAATTATTGGGGGCCTCATACTGTGTGGAGGGCACTTATAGGGGCTCATACTGTGTGGGGGGCACTTATAGGGGCTCATACTGTGTGGAGGGCTCTTATAGGGGCTCATACTGTGTGGGGGCACTTATAGGGGCTCATACTGTGTGGAGGGCTCTTATAGGGGCTCATACTGTGTGGGGGCACTTATAGGGGCTCATACTGTGTGGAGGGCTCTTATAGGGGCTCATGCTGTGTGGGGGCACTTATAGGGGCTCATACTGTGTGGAGGGCTCTTATAGGGGCTCATACTGTGTGGGCGGCACTTATAGGGGCTCATACTGTGTGGAGGGCTCTTATAGGGGCTCATACTGTGTGGGGGGCAGTTATAGTGGCTCATACTGTGTGTGGGGGGGCACTTATAGGGGCTCATACTGTGTGGGGGGCAGTTATAGTGGCTCATACTGTGTGTGTGGGGCCCTTATAGATGCTCATACTATGTGGGGGGCACTTATAGATGCTCATACTATGTGGGGGACACTTATAGGGGCTCATACTGTGTGGAGGGCACTTATAGGGGCTCATACTGTGTGGAGGGCACTTATGGGGGCTCAGACTTGTAGGGGGCACTTATAGGGGCTCAAACTTGTAGGGGGGCACTTATAGGGGCTCATACTGTGTGGAGGGCTCTTATAGGGGCTCATACTGTGTGGAGGGCAGTTATAGGGGCTCATACTGTGTGGAGGGCTCATACTGTGTGGAGGGCACTTATGGGGGCTCATACTGTGTGGAGGGCTCTTATAGGGGCTCATACTGTGTGGAGGGCAGTTATAGGGGCTCATACTTGGGCTCATACTGTGTGGAGGGCACTTATGGGGGCTCATACTGTGTGGAGGGCTCTTATAGGGGCTCATACTGTGTGGAGGGCAGTTATAGGGGCTCATACTGTGTGGAGGGCTCATACTGTGTGGAGGGCACTTATGGGGGCTCATACTGTGTGGAGGGCTCTTATAGGGGCTCATACTGTGTGGAGGGCAGTTATAGGGGCTCATACTTGGGCTCATACTGTGTGGAGGGCACTTATGGGGGCTCATACTGTGTGGAGGGCTCTTATAGGGTCTCATACTGTGTGGGGGCACTTATAGGGGCTCATACTGTGTGGAGGGCTCTTATAGGGGCTCATACTGTGTGAAGGGATCTTATAGGGGCTCATACTGTGTGAAGGGCTCTTATATGGGCTCATACTGTGTGGAGGGCTCTTATAGGGGCTCATACTGTGTGAAGGGCTCTTATATGGGCTCATTCTGTGTGGAGGGCACTTATGGCGGCTCAGACTTGTAGGGGGCACTTATAGGGGCTCAAACTTGTAGGGGGGCACTTATAGGGGCTCATACTGTGTGGAGGGCTCTTATAGGGGCTCATACTGTGTGGAGGGCAGTTATAGGGGCTCATACTGTGTGGAGGGCACTTATGGGGGCTCATACTGTGTGGAGGGCACTTATGGGGGCTCAGACTTGTAGGGGGCACTTATAGGGGCTCATACTTGTAGGGGGCACTTATAGGGGCTCATACTTGTAGGGGGCACTTATAGGGGCTCATATTGTGTGGAGGGCTCTTATAGGGGCTCATACTGTGTGGAGGGCACTTATAGGGGCTCATACTGTGTGGAGGGATCTTATAGGGTCTCATACTGTGTGGGGGGCACTTATAGGGGCTCATACTGTGTGGAGGGCTCTTATAGGGGCTCATACTGTGTGAAGGGCTCTTATAGGGGCTCATACTGTGTGAAGGGCTCTTATATGGGCTCATACTGTGTGGAGGGCTCTTATAGGGGCTCATACTGTGTGAAGGGCTCTTATATGGGCTCATACTGTGTGGAGGGCACTTATGGGGGCTCATACTGTGTGGAGGGCACTTATGGGGGCTCATACTGTGTAGTGGCACTTATAGTGGGGGCATCACTTGAACCCCCCTCTACCATGTGGGAACGTTCTACTCTGAGGGGGCATTCTATTTTGTGGAGGCACTTAGGAGCCTCATTACTGTGTCAGGGGCACTGGGTGCATCATTACTGTTAGAGGGGCACTATATGTATGGGGCACAGAGGGGATTGGGTGTGTATAGATATGGGGGGTTACAGAATACGATCCCTCCTAATGGGGGTGCGTAGCTGCTGTATTCTCAGCCAGCCTTCCCGCAGACATCTGATTATTCGGTAATACACATCACTTTCCTATACTGGCTGCCTCAGGACCACTGGGTGACCACCTATATGTCTCTCATTTCAGCTACCCAAAAGTTGCCAGTTTTCTTGAACAGTCATGCGTCAGATTATCCACCTTTCCAGGACGTGATGGGTGACGAGGATATAGAAAACTAGATATAAGCTGCCGGGATGAGAGCGCCCCCTGGAGGAGGGGCAGCACTGATGCTGCGGGGGCTTGTACACCAGGAGAGGGGCTCCACGTGCCTCCCTCTCCTCAGTGCGCCTGCCTGGCCCCGCCCCTCCCGTCGTCACTGTTTACAGTGTTGCCCAGGAGACCGGCAGCCGGGACCCGAGCAGCGGCACCGCAGTATGTGAGTACAGGGCGCTCTGCCAGTCCGGGGGCGGGAGGGGAGGTGCATGCTGGGCGTTGTAGTGCCGCTCTCAGTAGTGGAGCCCATTAGTATACTACCTGTCAGGTGCTCACCTATAGGAAACGAGGGGTTCTCAGTCTGCCTCTTACCTGTTCACTGTCAGCTCTGAAGCCACAGAATGGGAACACTTACACCTAATATGGTGAATTCCTGCTCCATTTCCTGGTGAAAATCTTGTGTAGGTGTCTGTTCACACAGGACAGAAGTGTTCCATACAGATGTGTGACCGGCACAGGTGTGAGTGCGGATTTGCCTGGGACCTCACCCTCTCCATTGCAAAGTGCGAAATGCGTGATGGAGACCCGCCGCATAAGGAAATGTTCACACGACGGATATTTGGTCCAGATTTTAAAGCAGAATATCCGTTGTGGAAATCAGCAGGATAAAGGGCTCGTTCACACATACGTTTTTTTGCGTTCCGTATACGGGCCTTTCTTGAGTTCCGTATACGGAACCATTCATTTAAATGGTTCCGCAAAAAAAAAAAAAACGGAATGTACTCCGTATGCATACCATTTCTGTATTTCCGTTCCGTTGAAAGATAGAACATGTCCTATTATTGCCCGCAAATCATGTTCCATGGTTCCATTCAAGTCAATGGGTCCGCAAAAAAAAAGGAACACATACGGAATGTACTCCGTATATCTTCCGTATCCGTTCCGTTTTTGCGGAACCATCTATTGAAAATGTTATGCCCAGCCCAAGTTTTTCTATGTAATTACGGAATGGAACCGGAAACACTACTGAAAAAAAAAACGGATCCGGGAAAAACGGCCCGCAAAACACTGAAAAAGATATACGGTCGTGTGAACGAGCCCTAAGGGTATGTTCACAACTGATTTTTGGCATGGATTCCACATTAATTTCGGCAGGGAATCCGCACCGGAGAACATACATTTTTCTTTATGCTTGCGGTTTTAAAAACCTCAACATGGAAAAAACAAGTGCCCTGTCCATTCTTTATCCGCATCCAGACTCCCCATTAAAAATGGGCAAGAATAAAAATCCACCTCCAAACTGCATGAAAAAATGTCAGATTCCGCATCAGTTTTTTTCAGCATAGAAAATACTCTGTGTGAACATACTCTGAATTGACAGATTGTAGATCTAAAATCCGCATTGCAGGTTTTACGCTGCAGATTATTTTTTTCACTGCATGTGAAGAAGATTGAGGCAGCTGAAGGCATCTGTGTTGGTCCCATGTTCATATGTGCCCACGTTACTGAGAAGAATGAAGTTTTAATATAGGCAAATGAGCCTCTAGGAGCAATGGGGGCGTTGCCATTACACCTAGAGGCTCTGATCACTCCGCAACTGCCACGCCCTCTCCACTTTGATTGACAATGCCAGGTGTGATAATTTACTGGTCCTGTCAAAGTGGAGAGGGCGTGGCAGTTGCAGAGAGAGCTGAGCCTCTAGGTGTAACGGCAACGCCCCCATTGCTCCTAGAGGCTCATATGCATATATTAAAACTAAATTTTTCTCAGCAATGGAGGTGTATTTTCATTCCTGACCACTTTCAATGGGAGGTTTGGCAGGAAGTCTGTCGCACCCAAGGGCTCAGACTGTGTGGGGGCAGTTATGGGGATCTCATAATGTGTGGGGGCAGTTATGAGTGATCATACTGTGTGGGGGGCACTTATAGGGGCTCATACTGTGCGAGGTCAGTTATGGGGGCTCAAACTGTGTCGAGGCATTACTCAGTTGAGGGGGTACATGTGGGAACGTTCTACTCTGATGGGGCACTAAGGGAGCATTCTATTGTGTGGAGGCACTTAGGAGCATCATACTATGTTAGGGGCACTGGGTGCATCATTACTGTTAGAGGGGCACTAAGGGGGTATTCTATGTGGGCGGGGGCAGCGAGTAGCATCGAACTCCTGTAAAAGTAGTGACTTATCACAGCAGTGACAGACCACTGAAATCAGCTGGTCTGTCACTACACTATGCTGCTGTTGCACTTCTCTGGGCAGATGGGCAGACACACAGGCTGCATTACTAACCCTGTCCCTGCTGCTCCTCCTTTGCCCTTTTGCAGTGGGCCTGGCCGCTGGTGCTCCATCTTCCAGTTTGTACTGCAGGCCAAGCCTGTGTTTTCCTGCCCAGGTCTTCTGTCTGCCTGTAAGGTGCATGCGCGTGTGCACCTCAGCCCATAAAGGCAAGCACGCCCACGCCCTAATCTTCACCAGCCTATGACTGGCCACATAATGGTATTTATGACCCCTTTCACTAGGGGAGGGTGCCTGAGCTTTAGGTTGTCTAGCTTGCTCGTTCCCTGTGAAGGTATGCCATTCTGTTTGACTGTGTACTGACCTCTGCCCGTTTACTGTCTCCGACCCTCTGCCTCCTGACTGTTTCCTTTATTGACTCTTTGCTACCTGCCCCAACCTCAGACTTGTTTCATCGATGCTTGCCCTGACCACTACCTGTTTCCTGACTAAGAGCATAGTCTGATCCTCCATGCTTCACACTGGTGTCAGCTGCCAACCACACTGAGACCATTCCTGATTCATGATCAGATCCCCATTTCAGACCTCAGACCAGAACCCCAATATCATACCTCAGATCAGACCCCTTTGTCATACCTCAGATCAGACACCCATCAGAGATAAAATAAATGAACATACCTCTTCTGCTCCGCCGCTGCTCTGCAGGTCCACTAGTCTCTCCTGCACTCACCGCTCTGTGGCCTGCTCCGGGCCCGCGCTGCACTGTGACCTGATTGCATACAACGTCAGGTCATAGTACACGCACCATGTCCTGATGCTGTACACAGTCAGGACAGTGGAGCCTGGAGGAGGACCAGGGAGCCATGAGTACAGGCAGTGCTACAGTCACCATTCCCCTCGGCAACTGTATAGTAGTGAGCTCTTTCATAATGAAAGCGCTCACTAGTATTTGCTTTATAAGATGCACTGCTATTTCTCCCTCACTGTTGGGGGAAAAAAGTGTGTCTTAGATTTTACATGAATACATGAAATTCCTTCCCTTGATAGCAGTGTTCTCTCTAGTACACTGGAAAGGTGTCAGTCTTTCATACAGAAGTTTGTAAGTTTGAGTCCTAGAGTAACCACAAAATTCCAATTTATTTAGTAATCATGAAAATATAATGGGCCAAAATAAATTACAATAAACACATTTTTGTATATGTATACATATACTACTCAGGAAATTTCAAGATGAACCTAAAATGCACTCTAATCTTTACAGGTGAACTTAAGGTGACCATCTCTAAACTTTTGAATGCGCGCGTACAACTGTTAAATGTTTCAGTACTTTTTGCACAACTTGCTGTTCTCTAACAAGCAGCTTAACGACAAAATTCACAACAGGTTTTTAATCCATGAATCGCCCAATACATTTGTTCGGTCAATTAGAATTGGTATTTAAACCGTCCTCCTCATCATGCTGTTCATATTTTGACATCATGAGACCAAGACAACACCTAACAATTGGTCATCAGTACCTCACCATTGCTAAGCTTCAAGCAGGATGTTCTCAGACAGAAGTGGCCACTGAGGTTAGAGTGTCACAGACGAGCTTAGAGTGTCACAGAGTGTCATCAAGTGATGTTGGAGATGTCAAGGAGAGCGCTATGCATCAGCCACTTATGTCACCAGACGAGCCTTTGGTGGTGGTGGTGGTGGTGTTAGTGTGGGCAGGTGTCTAGTCAATACAGAACTTCCCTACACTTTGTGAATGGTACAGTGACAAGCCCATACTACTTGAATAACACAATTAATCCAGTCATTGTGCCTCTGCATGAACAACACAGGCCTAATTCCATCTTCATGGATGACAAGGCGCCAGCTCAGGCTCGAGGTTGCATCATTAGGGAACGGCTGCTGGAGCGGCCAGCACTTTCTCCAGACATGAATCCCATTGAAAACCTATGGGATCAGCTGAGACGATGTGTAAAGGCTTGTAACTCTGTACCCCAGAACCTCAATGACCTTAGGGCCGCCCTTCAAGAAGAGTGGGATGCCATGCCTCAGCAGACAATAAGTTGACTTGTGAACAGCATGAGACGTCAAACTGTAATTGATGCTCAAGGCCACATGACAAGTTATTGAGACATTGACATTTTTGTGGGGGTATACACACCACTGGTGTTGGCTTTTGTTTCTATAAACTGTTTGAGATGAGGAAATCCCCATTGCATGTTTCTACCTAAATGCCCTACGTTCATGATATAATATCACTGTAGAGTGAACTTCTTTTGTTTACCATAAATTTCACCCAAAAGCCAAATTTCCCTAACTTTTTGTGAGTAACATAACATAGTAACATAGTACATAAGGCCGAAAAAAGACATTTGTCCATCCAGTTCGGCCTGTTATCCTGCAAGCTGATCCAGAGGAAGGCAAAAAAAAACAACTATGAGGTAGAAGCCGATTTTCCTCACTTTAGGGGAATAAAAAATTCCTTCCCGACTCCAATCAGGCAATCAGAATAACTCCCTGGATCAACGATCTCTCTCTAGTAGCTATAGCCTGTAATATTACTACACTCCAGAAATACATCCAGGCCCCTCTTGAATTCCTTTATTGTACTCCCCATCACCACCTCCTCAGGCAGAGAGCTCCATAGTCTCACTGCTCTTACCGTAAAGAATCCTCTTCTATGTTTGTGTACAAACCTTCTTTCCTCCAGACGCAGAGGGTGTCCCCTTGTCACAGTCCTGGGGATAAATAGATGATGGGATAGATCTCTGTACTGACCCCTGATATATTTATACATAGTTATTAGATCTCCCCTCAGTCGTCTTTTTTCTAAAGTGAATAACCCTAATGTTGCTAATCTTTCAGGGTACTGTAGTTGCCCCATTACAGTTATTACTTTAGTTGCCCTCCTCTGGACCCTCTCCAGCTCTGCTATGTCTGCCTTGTTTACAGGAGCCCAGAACTGTACACAGTACTCCATGTGTGGTCTGACTAGTGATTTGTAAAGTGGTAGGACTATGTTCTTATGACATGAAAAAGGATGCCATCCGTGTTTCACGGATCATTAAGAACAGATGGTTTAAAAATTATTTTTCAGCTGTTCAGTCTCAGTGAAACACGGATGCAACACGGACAGCAAAAAACAGACACACGGACCCAACACGGATCCTTCTTGGATAGCTTCACGGATGCATCACTGACCACCTGGTCACGGATTTGAGCACGGACACGGAGGCTTAAGGCCTCCTGCACTCGACCGTATGGCTTTTTCAGTGTTTTGCGGTCCATGTTCCGTTTTTTGTTTCCGTTTCTGTTCAATTTTCCGTTCCGTTTTTACGTATGGCATATACAGTATACAGTAATTACATAGATAAAATTGGGCTCGGCATAACATTTTCAATAGATGGTTCCGCAAAAGACGGAACAGAAACGGAAGACAAACGGATGCATTTCCGTATGTGTTCCGTTTTTTTGCGGACCCATTGACTTGAATGGAGCCATGGAATGTGATTTGCGGGCAATAATAGGACATGTTCTATCTTTAAATGGAACGGAAAAATGGAAATACGAAAACAGAATGCATACGGAGTACATTCCGTTTTTTTCGCGGAACCATTTAAATGAATGGTTCCGTATACGGAACGCAAATAACGGCCAGTAAACGGGGGGAAAAAACCGGTCGTGTGCAGGAGGTCTAAGACTGAATACATTTTAAATATGCAGGGGTATCCCCTCACACTGTGATACCCCCAGGAGTGATATATGGGACTCCCAGAGCGGAGACTCCATATATGGAGTCAGGCAGGGGACTCCTAAGCAGCGCGGGGACTCCCAACTGCCTGCTGTGTTATAATGGATGAGATGCATAAAGCAAAAATTCCCGGTAAGGTACATTGCCAGTCCGCCCCTGGAGAGGGGTGATTCCTTTGTGAAAAGAAGCCTGCAGGTCTCTTCCCAAGCAGATATATAGGGCTAATCATTGGGGTCTGGTTTAGAATTGTTTTGCAAATGGTGGATAGTAGTTGCTTTGGTGGCTTTTTATGTCGGATAATATTTGTAAACCCAAATAGGAGGTTTATTAAAATCTGGATGTTATAGTAAAGGTTGTAGAGCAAGGACAACCAAATGTTTTCTAACATTGCATCCTGTAGATGATATACTGTATACTCTGTATGGCATACACCATATGGCGGTGGTTTACATTGAGCGCATATGTCATGAGATTTGACCAACATAATTTAACGAGGGTCCGACTGGCCATATACTGTACAGGGAAATTTCCTGGTGGGCCAACGCCCAGGGGGCACCTGAGCCCTCCTCATGACCACTGGCTGAGTACATAATGATGTGATACTCTCAGCAATAATTAATGCTAGGAGCATCAGATACTAATGCAGCTAGGCAGCAGCCGCAGGTGTCACCGTCCTGAGTGTGGTGATAGGGCAGTATTTTATGCTGCCCTGTGGTATTTGGTTCTGCTGCGGCGGTATTTTGTGCTGCACTACGGTATTGCTGACCCCGCCTACTTGTGACTAGTGTTAGACTCGTTTACAACTTGGGGCCACTGTTAGTTTTTTTTTCCAGGGCCACTTCCCAGTAACATAATGAGAACAGAGCCTGATGTGGCATCGTACTGGTACCAGTGACGGTACTGTTGTCATTACCTATGTGCTATCTGTTTGCCGAGTGACAGACAGTGAGGCAGACTTATTAATACTGTCCTGAAGGGAGGAGAAAATGGCAGAGACGGCCCCAGATTGTATGAATAATGTTCCTTACACCACCTCTTGGCCGTATACTGCAGGAAAACAATGGTGCACGTTAATAAATTTGGTGCATTTTATGGCTCTTTTTAGAATGTTGCTTTTTTAATGCTGAGGAGAAAGTGTAAAAAGTGTCTAATCGTTTTAGAGCACACGGCATGTAGTCCACTTTTGTG
Source organism: Bufo gargarizans (assembly GCF_014858855.1). Lineage (NCBI taxonomy): Eukaryota > Metazoa > Chordata > Amphibia > Anura > Bufonidae > Bufo > Bufo gargarizans. Next base: position 368,355,383 of record NC_058084.1, on the reverse strand, counting down.
TCACAATTTGTGCCCGAATTCTTGTGCATTTTACCTTAATTAGTCTCCCTTAGGTTTTGTTCACACATGATGGTTAACACAGCAGATTTTTCTGCTGCAGAATTTGCCTTTGTAACATGTCAATTTAGGCTGCGGTTCTCCACCGTGGATTTCCCCCCTTGCAGCCTATCAGCAGTGATGGCCAGTTCGCCCGCGAACACATGCGGGCTGCCATCCTAACTTACAAGTCCGGCGATGCACAGGTAAGTCCCGATGGAACTGCCTGCCGGAATCCTCTGCCGCAATTGTGAAAATACCCTAAGAGCAAAGCATTGGACTCTTCTGACGTGGCCTTCTATAAAACCTGATCTAAATCCTATTGAACATTTGTGGAAGGAGCTAAACTCGCAGTCTGGAGATGGCACCCTTCAAGCCTGAGACAGCTGGAGCAGTTTGCCCACGAGCAGTGCGCCAAAATACTTGTGGACAGGTGCAGAAGTCTCATTAAGGCCTCTTGCACACGACCGTATGGCTTTTTCAGTATTTTGCGGTCCGCAAAAAATACAGCTGACGTCCGTGTGCATTCCGTTTTTTGCTTAACGGAACGGCTGGCCCCTGATAGAACAGTACTATCCTTGTCCGTTATGCGGACAATAATAGGACATGTTCAATTTTTAACGGAAATACGGAAACGGAAGGCATACAGAGTTTCGTTTTTTGTGTGGATCCATTGCAATGAATGGTTCTGTATACAGTCCGTATACGGAACGCAAAAAACGGAGTGTTAACGGAAAAAAAAACATTTGTGTGCAAGAGGCCTAAGAGTTAAGGGCCATTCACACAACCGTATATATATCCCATTCATTTCAGTGGGGGCTGCAAAAGATGTGGGCAGCACACCGTGTGATGTCCACATCCGTCCTTCCATTCCATGGCCCCGCAAAAAAGATAAGACATGTCCCATTCTTGTCCGTAATTGTGGACAGGAATAGACATTTCTACACAGGAGAAGGACGTCGTTCTGATCTGAAAAATGAGGAGCGCACATGCCCGGTATCCGTGTTTTGCGGATCTGCAATGTGCAGACTGCAAAATGAATATGGTCGTCTGTATGAGCCCGTACAGAAATTGCTTGATTGCAGTGACCAGTGATGGCCAGTTCGTATTGTTTGCCCGCGAACATATGCGGGCTGCCATCTTTTTTCACAAGTCCGGCGATGCACATGTAAGCCCTTAACTGTGCCTATGCGCGAGCCGGTCTGAAAACAAGTGCGGTCAGCGGGAGCAGGCAGTTCCGAGAACAGCCCGATGAAGGCCCCCCAGTGGCTGTTCTCGGAACTGCCTGCTCCCGCTGACCGCATTTATTTTCAGACCGGCTCGCGGCACAGGTAAGGGCTTACCTGTGCCTCGCCAGACTTGTGAAAAAAGATGGCAGCCCGCATATGTTCGCGGGCGAAAAATGCGAACTGGCCATCACTGGCAGTGATTGCCTTAAAGGGCACCGTCATTTTTGTCCAGACCAGTTTCATTAGTTTGTTCTATAAATGATTCAGTTGAACTACAATTCAAAAGCAAAAGCAATGTCTGATTTTCATTAGTTGATTTTTTTTGTAATTTTTTATTTATTACTTTTGTCAGTTCAGTGACCATTGTGGGTTTTTAACGAAAAGGGTACCAACAAGTTTGTCCACGTGTGTATGTCCGAACCATACTACCATACAGTGCCCAATCTCTAGCTATTCCCAGGCTCATACCGACATACACCGTTAAATAATGCCGGGTGATTTTAGTTTATTGTAGTTTGTTTTTGGGCAGAGCGTTTCGGGTGAATGAGCGTGCTGCGGACTGCTGCTGTCAGGTCGCTCCTGGGTAGTTTCTCGGTTTGTCAACCCCTAAGATCTTCCCTGGTATCAGGGACCTTGAAGCAACGTCGTGAGTTGTGATTTATACTTCCCCATTATTGTACATGTAACATCGGGCTGATGCTGTGCTACATAAGAACTACTGCACAAGGGGTTAAATAGATAGTATGCGGTCACCAATAATCTACCAGACCAGAGCGCTGTGTGACATGCATGAAAATGTGATTGCGGCTAATGAGGGATTAGCCCCCGCTAGGAGATTACGCCGCCCTCATCGCTGCGTGTGCTCTCAGTTATACAGTCCGAGGCGGGAGGTTCTGATGTGTCCACCAGATCCGAGGTACGCAGCCGCAGGAATATGAACCTGTGCTGGAATCTGATATGACACCTGCCTGTAATGTGACTTGCATTGTATTCTCCAGGGAATGTGATATACACTGGATGGACTGATGTCATGTCTCAAATGAGGGGTGTAAAAATAGAGCACAGATGCAATGTGTAAAGTAGGATGTGTGGTGTGAAATCTTGATGAGATGTGATGGCAGCTCACTAGAGGCAATGTGACACCATCCGAAATTAGATTGTCAAACATAAAACCGCTGCATACCAATCGTGAGCGTGCAGCAAGCCTTTCTTCTTCCCGTTTGTCTGTGATTGATGCCATTTGGTTATCTAGACTCATCTATAGTTAACATTGTTATATATATTCATAGAAACCATAAAAATGAAATAAAAAGATTTCCGTGACCACCCCCGCTGTAGCACAAAGATTAGTCCAGGACAGATAGCATCTCAAGCTCCACATGCAGAAGTTTATTTTACTACACTTTTTATTATTGTAGTTTTTCCTCATTTCCTTTTTTCTTACAATTGCCACAAAATACTTCTTAAAGGAGATGGTTGGTCTCAAAAATTGATGGCGTATCGCTCGGATAGGCCATCAATGTCAGATAGGACTGAGTCCTGCCTCTGGGACCTGCTTCTTTCTCCAGAACGGGGCCCCCAAAGTGAACAAAAAAGAGGAGTGCGGAGAGCAGCGGCACATGGGCGGCCATCCTCTGTTCACCGCTGTGGGATTTCCTTTAACAGCTGAGCGCGCTGCTCATGGCAGTGAATGTGCTCTCCTTTACCTGAGAGGCTCCGTTGTGGATATAGGAGCGAGTCCCAGTGATGGCACCCACTCCTAGCTGACATTGATGGAATATCCCAACGATATGCCAACAGTGTCTGAAATGGGTCAACACTTTTAGGGAGGATTGCTACCTAAAAGGTTGTTACCCTCTCAGACACTTATGGCATATCTGTAAGAAATGTCTAATACATGTGGACCCCATCTCTCGAATGGGGTGCCCCAACCTCATCTCTCCTAGATGCATCGGCCAGAGATGGCCGGACCCAAACCAGGACAACATCTTTAAGGCCCCTTTACACTGGCATAGAATCGGCCAGATAACCGCTAACAAGAGCCGGTAGGAACGCTCATTAGCAGTTATCTGCCAGTGTGAAGATGTCGCCAGTTACCCAATGAACGAGCAAAACGCTCATTCATCAGGTAATATAATTGTTTGTGCGGTCACAGCAGCTAATGCCGTCTAAACACGCTCTGCTGACGTCAAACCATGATTCCTTATGGGGACAAGCGATGGCATTAGTGATCACCCCTCCCCATACTGCCCATCTAAATGCAGCAGTCTCCTCCGCTAGCGAGACTTCCTTCCCGACAATCATCTGCTAAATCTATGTGTTACGACCAGAGGATGTGGATCCTCTGTGTCAGCTGATAGAGGACAGGAATTAGTCCAATATTGCTGACTGCTGACTCTCAGAGACAGGACCCTGGTGTCTGCACCTGTTACCTTGAATGCAGCTACCTGCAGTAGTGTGAACAGAGTCCAACAAAGGCAGAATAAAGTAACAGATGGTCTTTACTGGCAGACAGTATTCAAAAGTCACTTGACAGGTACAGGCAACACAAAGTTCAGAGCAATATAGCATGCAGATATAAGCGGTCTCGTTAGGCAGCGCAGGGTCTGGATCCAGGCAGACTTACAGGAGGAGATGGACAGATGCGTAATCAGGCAGTGCAGATATAAGCGGTCTCGTTGTCAGGCAGTGCAGGGTCTGGATCCAGGCAGACTTACAGGAGGAGATGGGCAGACGCGTAGTCAGGCAGTGCAGAGGTCTATAATCCAGGTGGTCCAATAAACAGACAGCAGGCAGATGCGTAGTCAAATGAAGCGGAGGTCAGAATCCAGGAAATCCAATAAACGGACACAGTGGAATGCTTCAGCGGGAGTCATGAGGTACAACAACCACGCTTGGGCACTTCATGATGAGTGAAGCTGCCTTAAATACAAAATAGTCCCGCCTCCGGGTGGGGATGGTAATCAGGAACCAGCTGCCTACTCCTATAAGAAAGGGAGAGGTGCGCGCGCGCGTGCTATAGCTCATCAGATGACACCTGGCAAAGAGGACGGATGCGGCGGTATGCTGGCGGGCACCTGCGTCTCCTACAAGGTAAGCCAGTACTGGGACCCATAGTGATGCAATGTGTAGACAGCGATCTGCCACCCTGCCGTGGAGATGCAGATCCCATACTGACACTATCAGTGTAAAGGGGCCTTTTGGAAAGTCCCCCTAATTATAGGCTGGGTGACCTGCTGCTTGACCCTCCCCCACAATGATGAGCTGTACATAACTATAAAGGTAGGTCCACCGTCCAGATGTGGTGGATATTTATTGCTGCCAATTTTTTATGTCAATCTTTGGCATAATCCACATGGACAGCTTTTCGGCACAATAATGAGGATGGTGAGGATTTGAAAATGTTCCTGTAGATTTTTTCCACTCCTTGAGAATGTGGTTTTGAAAACCATGTCCACTTTAGTGTACCTTCCCTTTCAGGACCCTGAGATTTTCCATTTTTCCGTTTCCATTTTTCACTCTCTGCCTTTCCATAGTCCTAACTTTTCCATTTTTCCATTCACATAGTCTTATGAGGGCTTATTTTTTGCAGGACAAGTTGTACTTTCTAATTTACGGCTGCATAGGAAGCGGGAAAAAAATTCCAAATAAAATTGGGAAAAAACGCAATTCTGATACACTATGCGGTAAAATTGAACTGTTATCTTCATTCTCCAGGTCAGTACGGTTACAACGATACTACACTTGTATAATTTTTCTTGCGTTTTAATACTTTTTTTTTTTTTAACCTTTGAGGAAAAAAATATATTTTTTATTATTATATTCTGACCCCTATAACTTTTTAGTAGTTATGTGTACGGGGCTGTGTGAGGGCTCATTTTTGCGGGACAATCTGTTCTTTTAAGTGATACCAATTCGAAGTGTGTGCGACTTTTTGATCACTTTTTATAAAAAAATTATTGGGTAGTGGAAGTGACAAAAAATGGCAAATTTGCTGGGTTCCCCCCCCCCCCCCCGTTACGCCATTTGCCGTATTCCATTAATATTGTTATATTTTAATTGTATGGGCATTTTGGCACACAGCGATGCCCATGATGTTTATTTTTTTTATTGGTTAAGTATTTTTAATTTAAAGAAAAGGGGGGGGGATTTGAACTTTTAGGTTTATTTTTTATATTTTTTATATTTGTAAAAAAAAAATGTACTTATTTTATTTATTTTTTTAAGTCACCTTGGGTGACAATAACTGGCAATCATTAGATTGCCCATTGTGTTCATTGATGGCTATATAGCCATTATTGAACACTTCATTTGGAATATAACAATACAGTGCTGCCACCTGTATTGGCCTGTATTGGTATATTCCTGAAATAGACACAGAAGTCTGCTTGAGGCTTCGGTCTATTTCAGCGATGTAACAGGTTCCCATATCTGATGCCATGGCTGATCGCATACATGTGCCGTGGGTCTCTGCTATTTAAAATAGCAGAAACCTGGCGGCTATGGCGCCCACTGCACGTGCGAGCAGGCGCCATGTTTAGGGACCGGACTTTTGGCGTACATATATGGCGGAGGTCCTTAAGTAATTAAAATTGCACCACATTTGTGGCACAGAATCCACTTGGCAGATCCGCAGAAAATCCTACCACCTCTGGATCTACCCATAGGGGATCATTAAGACCAGCCTTTTCCAAGCCGGAGGAAGTGCCAGTGTTATGTAGAGGAGCAGGCCTATACGTAAGTTTGGCGCTTCCTCTGGCAACTCTGTGCCAGCACTCATGCTGGCGTTGGGCCTGCTGGGCCGTCCGCTTCCTCGACCACGCCACGTCCCCTTTTCTTGCCACTTTGGAAAAGTGAGGAAAAGTCTCAAATTTTATCGCACAAATTTTGGGACCTATTTATGTAAAAGTGGTGTAAATAGATTTGTAAATATCCCCCATAGTGTACTCCACCACAGGGAAAATTAAGGAAATTATTGGGCCGTCTGGATAATGTACGTACATGCAGGGTCCTCCAGAAGGAGAATCATTCTTTGTATATGATTTCTGTGTCTTATTGATGGAGGTCCCAAACTAAGGACTCTCCCCCTTAAATCAGAAAGACTGCATTTGAACCAGAATAACCTTTAAAAGGGTTTTCTGGGACTTCGATATTGATGATCTATTCTCAGGATAGGTGGTCAAATCAGACTGGTGGGGCTGCTGGGTGTTGTTCCTCATCGATTTGATGAACTACCTTCAGGATAGATCTTCAATATCTGTCTCAGAAAGCCTGTTTTAGAAGTCTCAAAAGCAACCTGTGCAAATACAGCTTTATATAGGGAAGGCATGTGTGAGGAAGTCTAAGGGATTGTCCACAGCACATTTCTGCCCTTCTCTAAGGTTTTCACCACGGTATATATTTAAATATCTGAAAACATATTTATTTGAAGGACACAATAGCATGGTAGACTATGCGATTATGTCCAAATAGATACAGATGAAAAACAGGTCAAACGGCCAAAAATTAAAGGGGTTATCCAATACTAAAACAGTGGCCCAGACCTGCCCAACCCATGCTGGGGGTGATGCTTCCCTGATCCCCACCTCTGCTCCTATGTGCTCCAAGGACAACAACTGTCAACAATCACAGGCCTGCAGCAGTGACCTGCTCCCGTTGAGTCACGCATGACATCGCATGTAACGCAAGGGGAGCAGGTCACTGCTGTAGCCTGTGAGTAGCTGCAGCGGTCACGTGTTCCCCCACTAACGGATGTTGTCCTCCGAGCATGTAGAAGCGGAACTGCCAGCCTGGGAGCCCAAGAGACCGGATCCAGAGGTGGGGATCAAGTAAGCCTCACCCCCACCCTGGGTCAGGCAGGTCTGGGCCACTGTTTTAGTAGTGGATAACCACTTTAATCTCTTAGATTACCTTTGCCTCACTGAAGTGAATGTATTCGCTGCGGGATATGCTTGAATACTGTTTTGGGGTATTGAAAAATATCTTCTTGTTCAAAAGCTCAGCGGAGAGCTAATAGGGGATGTGAACAGCTGATAAGTCACACATTATAAATAGAAAGAAAGGCCCGTTTTAGCATATGCATAATAAATACATGAGTGTAAATGCATTGTTAGTAGTATATTCATCTAGACTGGAAGGCAGAATGAAACCTCTAGACAGTCATCGCCATTGTACGCTCAAAGGTAGGGAAATCCTTGTTGATGCCATGCTTGGCAGGCAGACTACTCCCCCCGGGTCAGTCACTCCACTGAAAGCTTCTGATACCATTCCTTTTAAGAAAGCTATCCTCCCTTGTTTTAAACCTTTCATTGAGGCTGGACTCACACAAACACTAAATTCCCCAAAATTTTACAAAATAATTATAATAACGCTTGAAACTTATTTCATTTTTTTCACACGTGTTTAAAAAACTGAAACTATTTTGGGTGTGAAAATCAGTTATGCTAAATATACAGCGGTGGTCCAGGCCATAGCATATTTACAGCGGAGGCTTTAGCGAGCTGCCTGAGCAATGTTGGGCCTTCTGCCATGCAAGACTGGTTTTCACCACTTCTGGCTTCTCTGGTCTTGCATACACAGTGCTCAGTGAGGCCACAGTGGTCCCAGTAGACGTGTGATTCTGGTACTAGAAAGCCCAATTACAGTGGAAAAGTGTAGTGCAAAAAAATACATAAACAATTTATAAAATTATAATAATGAAGACTTTGACTAAAATTAAGCTACAAGAAGGCCACGACACTACTGCAAGCACTGGTGCCTTATCAAACAGCTGATGGGCGGGAGTTCCGGCTGTCGGACCCCCACGATCAGAAACTGATGACCTATCTAGAGGACAGGTCATCAGTATTTAAGTCTCGGAAAACCCCTTTAATCAAACCCTTTTCATATCACTAGTCCCCAAAGAAAAGCTGATTTACGGTGGTGTCATACACAGCATTTTGTGGCAAATAAGCAACATCTGCCATTGATTCAGTGGCAGGAAACTGGTGGCGAGTAATCCACGTTCAAAATGCCATCAACGGCTTCCCATTGACTTAAATGTAAAAAGTTTGACCATATGCACACCTTGTACGCATGGCAGTCTTTTTATAGCAGCTGATTAAAAAAAAAAAAGCTTGAGGAGTGACATGTTACCTCATTGAAGCAGATTGGATTGTGGCCTCTATAGAAGCAAATTGGGAATCAGAAAAACCCTACTCAAAAACTCTTCTAAAACACCTATAAAAGCCCATCTAAAAATCCCACCAGATTACAAAACCACAAAAATGACCTGTTTTTTTGCTTGAAATTTTACCATGTGAAAACCAAGTGGCACTTTTCTGACCCAAAGACAGAAGTTCGTTCAGCAACAAGGAAAAGGAGAAGTCCTTGCTTCATACAGCATTTTCCATTGCCGACCACCCTTAGGCCTCTTTCACACGGCCGTTGCGGAAACATGTTGCGGAAACATTGTCATGCGTTTTGCAAAAATCGCGCATGTTTGGTACCCAAACCCGAACTTCTTCACAGAAGTTCGGGTCTGGGATCGGTGTTCTGTAGATTGTATTATTTTCCCTTATAACATGGTTATAAGGGAAAATAATAGCATTCTGAATACAGAATGCATAGTACAATAGTGCTGGAGGGGTTAAAAAAAAAAAAAAAAAAAAAAAATTTAACTCACCTTAGTCCACTTGATCGCGTAGCCGGCATCTCCTTCTGTCTCCTTTGCTGAACAGGACCTGTGGTGAGCATTCATTTCAGGAACAGGACCTGTGGTGACGTCACTCCGGTCATCACATGATCCATCACCATGGTAAAAGATCATGTGATGGAACATGTGATGACCGGAGTGACGTCACCACAGGTCCTGTTCAGCAAAGGAGACAGACGAGATGCTGGGCAGCGCGATCAAGTGGACTAAGGTGAGTTACATTTTTTATATTTTTTTTTAACCCCTCCAGCGCTATTTTACTATGCCTTCTATATTCAGAATGCTATTATTTTCCCTTATAACCATGTTATAAGGGAAAATAATAATGATCGGGACTCCATCCCGATCGTCTCCTAGCAATCGTGTGTGAAAATCGCACCGCATCCGCACTTGCTTGCGGATGCTTGCGATTTTCACGCAACCCCATTCATTTCTATGGGGCCTGTGTTACGTGAAAATCACTGCTCATGTGAACAGCCCCATAGAAATGAATGGGTCGGGATTCAGTGCGGGTGCAATGCGTTCAACTCACGCATCGCATCCGCGCGGAATACTCGCCCGTGTGAAAGGGGCTTTAGGTTTTTTGTGGCAGTTGATGCAGTCTTCTGAGCCAAAGTCCGAAGTGGGTTGGAAGGGAATGTGAAATACAAAGGAAGGACTTCTACGTCTCCTTTGTCCTCAGTGTCTGACCAACTAATCTAAATTGGCCTGCGCTCGATCATCGAATGATCATGTTTTTCATCCAGCACCTAATGCTCCTGTATGGATCTACTGCCCAGGAACGATGGGGTGATTTATTAAGACCATCGCCTTTTATACTGGCATTGCTGAGTTTCATTTATCACAGGGTGTGCGCCTCATCATAAACTAGATGCATCTTTGGTAGTCCTTTCACCTGCCGGCCAGCCTTTTCTGGAGTAAGGCCTGCACCTGTTCTGTGTTTAGAGCCGCACCTAATTTTGGCTCAAAATCACTGATGGAAATCACTTACCGAACACTGACTGTGAGAATTAGGCCTCTTACACACGAATGCGTGCTGCCCGTGCTGCGTCCGCAGTGCATAGGCACCGACCGCGGGCTTGAATGGGGTCCGCGATCCTTCTGTTCCGCAAAAATATAGAACAAGTTCTATCTTTTTGCAGAACGGAGGCACGGAACGGAACCCCACAAAAGCACTCCGTAGTGCTTCCGTTCCGTGGTTCTGTTCTGCAAGTAAATGGGTCCGCATCCGTGATGCGGAATGCACACGGCCGGTGTCCTGTGTATTGCGGACCCATTGTATGCGGACCGTAATACGGCCACGGGGGACACGCGGCCGTGTGCAAGAGGCCTAAGGCATGATACAGGATCTTTTCACGGTTCTCTGATAAATTTCCAAGTCTGTGCCATTCATCTGAACGGGCCTTGCAGAAGTCCATGTGCCTGCGGCAGAACCAGCTGTGGAATGGGTTTTCAGACAGGGTTTGTGCATACAGCCTATGATGCTGTAAGTTTCAGTGCTAAGACTCTGGCCAGGCCGGGACTTGCAGCATGACTAAGAGCCGGCTGGCTCGAAACATGTCGGTCTGACCAGGGACATGGAGGGACCTCTGTCACTGCACCGTGTGTACGTTTGGAATATTCAATAAAGAACATGCAAGATTTTATCTCCTTCGTGCTGGAAATCTGTTTACTTAATTGCAGCATTACAGTCATCTTTATGAGGCCTAAGGCTGACGGATAAAAAGCACAAGCAAGGATTAAGAGAAATGGAGCTTCCACCATCAGTATGTGCTGACATTCTCCAGAGCAGCATGTTCCATATTAGGGTGCCTTCATACTTTTTAAAATCCTTTTTTAACCCCTTCATGACCGCAATCTGTGTATATACGTGATAGCTGCACATACCCCGTTCAGCTACCACGTATAAAAACGTTCTGGCAGCGCTTGGATTAAAGCTTCTGCCCCTGCCCTGCTGATGTCACGGACAACATACAGTTCAGTAATGCCGGCAAGGGACCAATCAGAGTGGCCCCTTGCCGGCAATTGATCCGATTGGTTAGTCTGTGCAAACTAACCAATCTGATCACGGTAGTGAAAAAATGCCGGTTTCAGGCTCTGATCTGCGCTCTGCAGATCAGAGCCTGAAATCACATGGTGTCCTCGTGTCAAAAAACTGTGCCAAAACAGCCATTTTTCAGTTACCTTGCCTCACAAAAAACTTAATATAGAGCAATTAAAAATCATATGTACCCCAAAATAGTACCAATAAAACTGGCACCTTATCCCCTAGTTTCCAAAATAGGGTCACTTTTTGGGGGTTTCTACTATAAGGGTGCATCAGGGGGGGGGGGGCTTTAAATGGGAGATGACATCTAAAACCAGTTTAGCAAAATCTGCCTTCCAAAAACCATACGGCATTCCTTTTCTTCTGCTCCCTGCCGTGTGCCCTTACATCAGTTTACGACCACATGTGGGGTGTTTCTGTAAACCGCAGAATCAGGGTAATAAATGTTGAGTTTTGTTTGGCTGTTAACCCTCAATGTGTTAAAGAAAAAAATTAAATAAAATGGAAAATCTGCCAAAAAAGTGAAATTTAGAAATGTCATCTCCATTTTTCTTTAATTCTTGTGGACTACTCAAGGGTTAACAAAGTTTGTAAAATCAGTTTTGAGTAACTTGAGGGGTGTAGTTTCTACAATGGGGTCATTTATGGGGGGTTTCCTCTATGTAAGGCCTCATGCACACGACCGTTGTGTGCATCCGTGGCCGTTGTGCCGTTTTCCGTTTTTTTTTGCGGACCCATTGACTTTCAATGGGTCCGTGGAAAAATCGGAAACTGCACCGTTTGGCAGCCGCATCCGTGATCCGTTTTTCCTGGCCGTGAAAAAAATATGACCTGTCCTATTTTTTTCACGGCCAACGGTTCACGGACCCATTCAAGTCAATGGGTCCGTGAAAATCACGGATGCACAAAGATTGTCATCCGTGTCCGTGATCCGTGTCCGTGATCCGTGTCCGTTTTTTCCTATCATTTCAATGGCAAACTTGACTTAGATTTTTTTTTCATTTTTCATGTCCGTGGATCCTCCAAAAAACAAGGAAGACCCACGGACGAAAAAACGGTCACGGATCACGGACCAACGGAACCCCGTTTTTGCGGACAGTGAAAAAATACTGTCGTGTGCATGAGGCCTAAGCCTCACAAAGTGACTTTAGACCTGAACTGGTCCTTAAAAAGTGGGTTTTGGAAATTTTCTTTAAAATTTTAAGAATTGCTTCTAAATTTCTAAGCCTTCTAACATCCTAAAAAATAAAATGACATTTCCAAAATGATGCCAACATAAAGTAGACATATCGGAAATGTTAAGTAATAAATATTTTATTAGGTATGACTTTCTGTTTTAGAAGCAGAGAAATGGAAATTTTGAAAATTGTGAATTTTTTATTTTTTTAAAATAAATTTTGGATTTTTCATAAATAAAGGTAAAATATATTGACTCAAATATATGACTATCATGAAGTACAATGTGTCACGAGAAAACAATCTCAGAATGGCTTGGATAAATAAAAGTGTTCCAAAGCTATTACCACATAACGTGACGCATGTCAGATTTGAAAATTTTGACCTGGACCCTTGGTCATGAAAGGGTTAATCACCCTTAGGCCTCTTGCACATGACCGTATGGCTTTTTCAGTAATTTGCGGTCTGCAAAAAATGGATCTGCAAAAAATATGGATGACGTCAGAGTGCATTCCATTTTTTGCGGAACGGAACAGCTGGCCCCTGATAAAACACTCCTATCCTCGGCATTGTACGGAGTACTTTCTGTTTTTTGCGGACCCATTAAAATGAATGGTTCAGTATGCATACTGTATACGGAATGCAAAAACCAGAACGTAAACAAAAAAAAACACGTTTGTGTGCAAGAGGCCTTACTCATTGGTAATAGTAACGCTACCTACATCATCTTTTAATATGGATTAAATAAAGTATTTGGATTTTATTTTGTATGTCCCTAAGATTTTTCTCTTTTTGGAAATATTCCGTATTATAACTGTGTAGGCGCTGGGTAGACCTTATTACTGTATGGTAGGCGCTCTCTCAGACTGACCATTGCCGCCAATGCAAACTTCCTTTTACCCGATTCCGGCTTTAAGGACTGGAATCCTCAGCTGTCGACATTGCCCTTTTTTTTTATCAGAGCTGAGCAGTGGCTCACCCATCTTTTATGGAAGGTACTCGGTGACCAGCCCTGTCCGGGTGCTTTCATTAGAGCACCTTAAAAAAACATGTTTCCTATAAAATTAACAATCCCCACCTTAAATAAATAGTTGCTTAAGAGCTCAGCTTGACTATAGGGTATTTACACAATGGCTATCCCTGTTCAGTGGACATGTCATTATCTTAACTTACCTGCAGACGCATTAACTCTGGGTCAGTTATCGGAGACGAACATGTGTACAAACGTCCACCCCTGATGACCTCGCCATGTAGATGCACAAATGCTCATTAGCAGTGATGGCCAGTTCGCAGTGTTCGCCAGGGAACACATGCGATCTGCCATCTTAACTGACAAGTCCGGCGAGGCACAGGTAAGTCCTTACCTGTGCCTGTGCGCAAGCCGGTCTGAAATTAAATGCGGTTCAGACCGGAGCAGGCAGTTCCGAGAACAGCCTCCGGGGGACGTTCTCAGAACTGCCTGCTCCCGGAGACCGCATTTCATTTCAGACCAGCTCGCGCACAGGCACAGGTAAGGACTTACCTGTGCCTCGCCGGACTTGTCAGTTAAGATGGCAGATCGCATGTGTTCCCTGGCGAACACTGCGAACTGGCCATCACTGCTCATTAGTTGATCACATCTTTCATTGGGCACCTAAAATCATCTATGGTCAGCAGCCTTGTTTAAACAGGGATGTTCTGCTGCCTAACATTGAATCCATATGGAGACAAACGATCGCAAGTTCTGATCATTCATCCCCATACAGAGGTGAAGATTGCTAAATGTGAATACAGCTGAACAAGCAGGCAATGATCAGGAATGGACGTTTCGTTCCCGTTCATCATGCTTAGTATTGAGCCATAGAAATGGGCCCTAACAGTGACTTTATTTCAGAAGCTTGGGATGCATTACCCTTCTAGAAAGTGTGAAATATCTGCAAAATCTGCCAAACATTCTGTAAATTGAAAGAGCATCATGATAATAAACCCTGTTAATCCAAGGACCAGGCGATTTTCTGTTTTTGCATTTTCCTTTTTCACTTCTCGCCCTCCCAGAGTCATAACTTTTTTTATTTTACTGTTCACATAGCCTTATGAAGGATATTTTTTGCAGGACAAGTTGTACTTTCTAATGGCACCATTTATGGTTGCATACAATGTAGTGGGAAGCAGGAATTTTTTTTACAAATGGGGTTGAATTGGAAAAAAAACACATTTCTGCCACAGTTCTCTGTTTTGTTTAGTTTTTACGACGTTCGCTACGTGCTGTATCACTGTTACCTTCATTCTCCAGGTCAGTGCGATTACAACAATACTACGCTTGTATAGTTTTTCTTGTGTTTTAATACTGAAAACAAATTAAAAACCTTGAAAAAAATTTTTCCCATCAGCATATTCTGACCCCTATAACTTTTTTGCTTTTATGCGTATGATGCTGTGTGGGGGGACTAGTTTTTTGTGTGCGACTTTTTGAAGACTTTTTATAAATTTTTGGAGGGGAGTTGAAGTGACAAAAAATGGCTAATTGCTCGTTTTACATTTTTTCTTTTTCCGTCTATGCCATTCACCGTATGGGATAAATATTGTTATATTTTAATAGTATGGGCGTTTTCACACGAGGCGATGCTCATGATTTGTATTTTTTTTATTGGTTAAGTATTTTTAGTTTCATTTTTTAAATATTTTTTAAAACTTTTTTTTACTTTTTCCCTGGGTGACTATAACTGGCAATCATAAGATTGCCCATTGTGTTCATTGATGGCTATATAGCCATCCTTGAACACTTCATTTTCAATATAACAACACAGTGCTGCCACCTGGTGGCCTGTATTGGTATATTTCACTAATAGCCGCCGAAGTTTCCCAGATCCCCGCCTCGGGAAAGCTGTTACGGGAGCACTAGGCTCCCACTTCCGGACTGCTCTGATGCCGTGGTCACATTAGCATAAAGTTAGCAGCTATGGCGCCCACTGCACGCACGAGTGGGCACCATATTTAAAGACACGACTTCCGCCGTTCATATATGGCGGAGGTCGCAAAGGGGTTAAGCCAAGCATATTGCCTTCTAGTCATTGTTGTGACTAAAATGAGCCTTTGGCCTTCACATGTTCTTGATGAAATCCATGATAAGATGGTCATTGATTCAACCTTGAAGAGTTCTGTGAAGAATCTGTGTTTGGTCCATGTATCCATTTTTTGCTCTCCGTGTGTCATCCGTGTTCCAGGGACACTGCATAGCTGCACAGCATTCAGAGCATCTCCTCTTAATGGTCTGTGAAACACAGATGAAGCACGGATGGCATCCGTGTTTTTCACTGACCCATAGACTATAATGGGCGTGATGGATCCATAAACACGGACATAATAGGGCATGCTTCCGTGCTAAAACCACAGACAGTGCTAAAACACTAATATGGGAATACACACATTAAAATCAATGAGTACGTGTGCTATCCATAGAGAACACGGACTGCACACGTCTGTGAATTACTGACCTGTAAATAAGGCCTTTCTCTCTGAAATGGGTATTACTAATGCAGAGAAATTCTTATTTTGAGTTATATGCAAATGAGGTGCTCAGTGCAGCGAGGGGCCTAGCCCCTCTGAGTGCCCCTTCACCAATGCTTCTCCCTGTTGCCACTCCCCTTCCCAGTGAGATTGACAGGGACAATCATCCTCCCTGCTCTGATGCCAGGGTCGGAAATCTTGCTCATGTGTTGACGCAATGAAGATCTTTTGCAGTCATCCCCGCTCAGAGAGAGAGCAGCTGGCGCATGCCTGAGATTTCAGGGTGTCACATGCCGGGGATCCAAGGCAGACCCCCGGGATGACTTGCAAACAGGACACAGGCAGAAACAGACCACTAACCAACAGAATACTTTATTACACATGTAATAAAAAAACATGACAGTACAGCAGGTCAGGCAATAGTGGTAGCTCTACCACAGAACCGAGTGCACCGGAAGACCAGAGGCAAAACCCAGAGGGCATAGAGCCAGTGAACCCCATTCTTCACAGAGCCGCTGGTGGTGAGAATGAACTGGGCCGACAGCTCACTGGTCGTACCTCCAGGAAGGTCCCGGCACACTTGACCGCAACCTGCAGAGAACCATGCCGGTGCAAGCACCAGCAGAACTGACAACAGAACTGGAACCAAAGTAAAACAGGACATGGATCAGAGAACAAGACAAACAGAAACCAGCACAGAAGCAGATGCCTGGACCCCAAGCGGAATGAATGCCTGGCGGTCACTGGCAGAACTGCACACAGACAAGAGATTCTCCCTCCGGAGAACCCAGGGGCCCTCTCACGAAGGCAGGACAACATACAGGAACTGAAGCAGTAAGGCACTGTAGGACAGACAAGGAACAGACTAGATCAGAAGCAGTAGGCACTTCCAGGCTGGACAAAGGACAGGATCAGAAGCAGTTTAGCACTGCCAAGCTATCAGACGCAGTTAGAGCACTGCTAGGCTAGACATAGAACAGAGTGGATCCAGACAGAGAACAGGTACAGAAGAACAGGCAAGCATGGACAAAGATAACAACATCAAAATCATCACAGGACAGGTATAGAAGAACAGACAAAGCAACAACAAATTACCAGGCGACACCACACAGAAGAGCAGATGGCAAAACCCCCTGTGTCAGCAGCAAGGGGCTACACACAGCAAGACACAAGAGACTGACCTCAAGCTCACAGATAGATATAGCTGTCTAAGGAGGGCACCTGATAAGACACACCCAGGAACGGACCAGGGGAAGTTAACCCCATCAGAACCAAAAAGGGAGGGGAGCTTGCATGAACAGGGACATGAACACACAGGCTGCAGTACTGGATGTTGCCCCTGGCAACCAGCATACACGGAGTCCACCTCAGCCAGTAAGCCAGAGCACAAACAACCCGTGACACAAACAGAAATGCATCCATACTAAGGCCATGTTGACACACAAGGCCGCAGCCAGCACGCATCTCAGAACCAGCATACATGGGGATACCCACAGCCAGTACACAAAGCTCATGCAGCCAGCCTACATGGCACCAGAGATAGGAGCCACAGAGATGCAGACATGGAAGCCACAAACACAGGCCACAGTTCACCACCGCAGCCAGCATGCAGTCCCAGGCAACCAGCCTACACAGCAGCCAGCCTACACAGCACCAGAGACAGGAACTGCATTGAGATGCAGACAAGGGGAGTACACATATTCACAGGCATAGTTCACACACACCACCGCAGCCAGCACGCAGTCCCAAGCAACCAGCATACACAGGAGTTAGCCTGCAGCCAGTACGTAAGAGGCCAAAACTGTCACAGTGAACCGCACCGTGACACAGGACCAGGCATCGTAGCGGTGAGAATTCCTAGCCCTGTCAATCTCATGGGAAGGGGGAGTGGCAAAGGGGAATGAATGAGGTGAAGCGGTTCTCCGATGGGCTAGGCCAGCCCCTCAGTGCTCTGAGAACCTCATTTACATATAACTAAAAATAAGGATTTCTCTGCAACAGTAATACCAATTATAGGGAGAAAGGGCTTGTTTTAGTCACCATGTTCAGCTCTACCAGACAGTATGCCAGGTCCATATGTTTATTTTTTACCCTCCATGTGTCATGCTGCCGTTTTTGTCCGGCTGCCTCTTGGCATGTTTGCCGTGCTGTGGCCGCATCTCCGACCTGTCCCCATTATACTGAATGGGGCCGGAGCAGACTTCCCTGCCCGAACAGCCTGCCAGACAATCCTAACGCTAATGTGAAAGAAGCCTAAGTTAAGTTTCTGTGCAGGATTTGAACTGGAACTGCCCTGTTTAGCCTGGGGTCTTACTCTTTGCAGCAAGAGTGCATGCCATGTGTAGATCACACATTTGCTTCCAAGGATCAGAATCTGTGAAAGCTAGTGTTTTATGGGCCAAAGAGACGCTGAGCATTTACCCTTAAGGGCCCTTTACACGTGCTGAGAATCCCGCAGAAAATCGCTAAAGAGCGTTCATAAAAACGCTCGTTAGTGATTATCTGGTGGTGTGATTGTACCACTGATTACCCAATGAACGAACAAAACGCTTGTTTATCTGGTAATAGATAATTTTTATGGTCACAAAAATTATCGGTTGCCTACAGCATCTGTCTGTATGGCGAGGAGTGATGGCATTAGCGATCGCTTCTTCCCATACTGTGGAGGAGATCGCTGCATGTAAATGCAGTAGTCTCCTCCACCAATCTGCTGCTGTATCGTCCTGTGTAATGGGACCTTTAAGGTGGCTGGAGTACCCTGAGAGCAGCATGTGGTGGAGCAGGCTGTGACTGAGGCTGACATCTCAGAGACCCATAGTAGCACAGTAGGAAAGGCTGCATAGTCGGCACTGACATTGGCGCAAACCATTTTGGAGGGGACTCTTATGGAGTCCAAATCCCTGTTCCCAGTTTAAAGGGGTCCGCCACCTGCCACCCCCGCCGATCAGCTGGATGAAGGGAAGGCCACGCTCCATGCTCTTCATTGTTTCCCTACTCACCATCGACAGCACAGAGGTGAGCAGGTGTTACAAGCCGTCCTATTCACTTCTATGGCATGGCTCATTTCTATTCAAGTGTATAGGAATGAGCTTTGCCGTTGAGATGAATAGGATGGCTTGTAATTTCACCTGCCCAACGCTGCCCTATCGATGGCGAGCAGTTAAACAATGAAGGGAAGGCTGCGCTCACATGGAGCCTGCCCTTACCTTCCTCCAGATGGTCGGCGGAGGTGCCGGGTGTTGGACCCCGCCGATCTGATATTTATGACCTATCCTGAGGATAGGTTGTCAGTAGTAAAATCCTGGAAAACCCCTTTACCTATAATGCGACCCATGGTTACGACCACCCTGCAATCTAACAGCGGTCGCCCTGCTTGCACACTATAGGAAAAAGCACCAGCCTATGTGTGGTCCCATGGTCCCGGCCACCAGAGAGGCAGGCACTTTTTCCTATGGTGCGTAAGTACGACCACCACTGGTGGATCAGAGGGTTGTTGTAACCATGGAAATGAGCAGTGTATAATGCAATGGAAAAATGAATCAAGCCAGCAAAGGAACCAATATGGACAATCCCAATGCATTAGTAAATGGTTTGTAATAACTCCCTGTACATAATAAATGCCATTTGCTGAAGTGAAACAACCCCTTTAAGGCCTCATGCACACGGCCGTTGTGCGGCCATTCCGTGCATTAGGGACTGCAATTTGCGGTCCCCAATGCACGGGCAACGTCCGTGCGGCGGCCGGGACGGATCGAGACCCATTCAACTTAAATGGGTCCGTGATCCGTCCGCACCGCAAAAAAATAGAACATGTTCTATTTTTTTGTTGCGGTGTGGAGGCAAGGACAGAAACACCATGGAAGCACTCCGTGGTGCTTCCGTGGGGTTCCACGCCTCCCTCCCACAACGCAGCTCCGGATTGTGGACCCATTCAAGTGAATGGGTCTGCATCTGTGATGCGGGGAGCACACGGCCGGTGCCCACTTATTGCGTACCTGCTGGCCAGGCAACGGCTGTGTGCATGAGGCCTAAGGAGAATGCTATCTACAGTCAATGAATGGGCTAAAGCAGTTTTTACTCATTTATTTGCACAATCTTCATAATTAAAATTAACATTTTTATTTTCAGGAATAGAAAATTCAGTTCTGTGAACTGAGTTCTTCTATAATGCCGGATCAGGATGAGAAAGGGAAAAAAACAGAAAAAGTTTCTGAAAAGAAAAGTCAAGGAGCAGCTTCAAGGTTTGTGATTTTATTATTATATTATTAAAAATTATCATCACATTTAGTTGTCAATTTAGCGATAACATTGTGTCAGTTTTGACCTAGCTTTGTTCTTCGGGATTTACATATTGATTACATATCTTTAGGATTGGTCATCAATATGAGATCGTCAGGGGTCCACCTCCCGCCTCCCCCAGTAAGCAACAGTTTGAAGAGGATGCAGTGCTCAGCGGAGCTCCATTAAACGCTGTGGCCTCCTCAGCTTACCAAGCACAGCGCTGTCTATTTGATTGTGGTTGTGCTTGGTATTGCAAGTCAGCCCTACTCACTTGAATAGGGCTGAGCTGTGCCTAGGTCATGTGACCATTGAATGTGATGTAACATGATCTAGGGAAGAGACCTAAGTGTTAACAGAACACTGCAGCCCTTTTGAGAATAGACCATCAATGTGTAAATGCCCCCAAGGAGGGGACCCCCATCTTCTTAGTCGAACAGATTGCCGCCCAATTCTGTTCCTTTTACAATGACTTATATAACTTGTCCTCTCCATCAGCCCCTGAAGATCGCGCCACTGCGATCTCTTCCTTTTTGGAAACGGCCAAACTCCCTAGGATTAACCCTGACCAGGAATCATGCCTAACAGCCCCTTTCTCCCTAACTGAATTAAAAGATGCAATGAACCAAATGCCGTCAGGGAAAAGCCCAGGCCCGGACGGTCTACCGTTGGCCTACTATAAAACATTCCAGGCAATACTCCTCCCTCACCTCTTAGATGTGTGTAACCAGACTCTTAAGGGGATCCCACTATCAAGAGACATGACAACGGCACATATTACTATTATTCCCAAAGAGGGGAAGGATTCTAGATTGTGCTCTAATTATAGGCCCATCTCCCTCCTAAACTTAGACCTCAAGCTCCTGGCCAGGATGTTAGCCAACAGACTTGCTACCATCCTTCCTCACCTTGTACACGGAGATCAGGTGGGCTTCATCCGTAACAGAGAAGGGAAAGATAATACTTCAAGGGTTATCAATTCCCTCTGCCATGCTAAACGACTTTCCTCTCCTCTGCTTTTACTCAGCACGGATGCTGAAAAAGCATTTGACAGAGTCAACTGGTCATACCTAAGGCTCGCTCTGGCGGGATTTGGCCTACCTGACTCCTACATCAAGGCAGTCTTCTCGATGTATGAGCATGCGACAGCCTCAGTCCTAGTTAATGGCACCATATCACCTTCCTTTGCCATTAGGAACGGGACGCGCCAGGGTTGCCCCCTATCCCCTCTTCTATTCGTCATGGCCTTGGAGCCTCTCTTGGCGAACATTAGATTGGACCGGGAGATTGGGGGTCTATGTTTGGGAGGCAGGGAACAAAAGATTGCCGCCTTTGCGGACGATGTTCTTGTAATGACAACTAATCCGAAAACATCCCTTCCTAGACTCCAGACTCACTTTAAGGCATATAGTCTACTGTCCGATTTTAAAATTAACTCCAACAAATCCTTGGTCCTTTGCTTGGGTATCCCCCAATCGACCCAACACCTCTTAATGAAGAACTCCCCATTTAATTGGTCATCCCCTAACATCACGTATCTAGGGATCAAAATTAGTCCAGACATAACGGAGCTTTTCTCCCTTAATTATATTCCCTTGAGGAAGTCTATCATTGATTCTATTGACAGCCTGGCTCGAGCCAACCCAACTCTCTCTTGGTTTGGGCGAAAGAACCTTCTTTCCTCCCTGATACTTCCCAGACTGACATATTTACAACAAGCTCTCCCCATTCCCGTCCCCAAACATTATTATGTCTCGATAATGAGGAGATTTAGTTCCTTCATCTGGAATGGGAAGAAGGCGAGGCTCTCCCAATCTCTACTTATCAAGCCCAGAGACGCGGGAGGGATGGGCCTACCGAGCCCGGAGCTATATGGGAAGGCTATTCTTCTCTCCCGAGCACTAACTTGGTTGAACCCTCCCCAGCACTCTGTAGTGGCGCAGATAGAAATAGATATACTAAATATACCAGCTAGGGCGCTTCTACTAGGTCAGGAAACCGCTCTTCCCGGCCATACATCCGCATACCCGATTATCTGGGCTACACTGGAAGCATGGAAGTGGCTGTCGCGTACACACTGCTCCATCCCTTTCCCTTCACCCACCTTGACTGTATCAGATGCGCTGAACACGGCCCCCCTAGCGTTAAGGAAGGCCACTTCACCAGGACTGCTGTCCTCTTCGACACCTCTAATATCTTTAGCTCTCCCGAATGGAGAATGGATGGATTCTAGGGACACAAATACTCTACTTAATACTCATCCACGGGATTTCATACAGGTAGCTTACCTCAGGGCTTATTTGAAGCAGCACATCAAGGTAGGGGACCTCTCTCGGCCCTTAGTCTGGCTTGAAGCCTTGTCTGCCTCACATACACTACCCAGAAAGCTTACCTCACGGCTGTACAGCAAACTACGCCAACCCCCCATGCTAGCTAAACCCTCTTTTGTTAAACAGTGGGAATTGGATTTGGATATCACAATCCCCTTTGAATCTCTGCCCAGACTTCTTGACTCCCCCCATGGCACCTCCCGCTGTGTTAGGATCCGAGAAAACAGCTATAAAATCCTCACAAGGTGGTATAACACTCCGGATAAGACATCAAGATTTGCGGGAACGGGGTCTGACGCTTGCTGGAGATGCCTTGGGGAGAGAGGTACCTTCCTCCATGTTTGGTGGACCTGCCCCCCCATACAGAGGTGGTGGAGTGACATCTTCGCTACTGCAAATACGGTTTGTGGAACAACACTCCAGCCCTCCCCACAAGTCGCCCTTCTTTCGCTCCCTCAGGGTTCCGGTAAGGACAATCCCCCATTTGTGTTTAAGCAGATGATCTTAGCGGCCCGCCTTCTGCTTCCCAAATTTTGGCTTCAGACCACGGTCCCAACTTTAGATCAGTGGATGCAGAAAATTGATCAGATCCATAGATTTGAGGAACTATCGTCGTGGGAATCCCGTACACATCTAGTTTTCCTTAAAAAATGGTTATTGTGGGCAACTTTCAGATCCCCCAAACCCTAGGCTCCCCATTGGGATCCACTAGAGGAATTGACCCTTTAGCTACTGACCATTGAAGTCCAAATGCCTTTTATGCCTACCTGATTACACGCTCCCCATGCATAGGAGTCAGCTTGTTTTTTCGACAGGATCTTCTCTTCTCTCTAGGCTTTAATTTACTGATCCTTTGTTGCCTCACCTAGAGTTAGGATGCTCTTTTGTTAATAGTAGCCGACGGCCCTGTACATTTGCATCTGTATACTATGCCTATGTCGATCCTTACATGTATGTGACATATTTCTACATATGCAAGTCGAGGCCTGCGAGCCTATACCTTGATACTTGTCCCTTTGTTGTATTGTATAACCTACAATAAAATTTGAATTTAAAAAAAAAAAAAGTTTTTTTCTTTGGGGGCAGCTTTTACTTTTTTTTTACTTAACTTTTTTTTTTCTTTTTTTTTGCCGTCCTTTGAAATATATATAGGCATATATACTAAAGCTGTCGCAACTGATAGTAAATCTATTGGGCATCAAAGGCCACACACCCTTATGTTAATCCTGCCCACTTCTGTCAACATTTTTGAAAAGTAGCAAGAGAAATGAAAAAGTGCACCAACATTTGCATCTTTGTAACAAGACAAAGATAACATTTCAAGAAATTCACTCATCACTCGTTACAATGCACACTTGTTACTCCAATGGAAAATGTCACGGGATAGATATTATACACATTAGGCCTCATGCACACGACCGTTCCGTTTTTGGCGGTCTGCGGATCCACAAAAAACTGAAGCTGCCCGTGTGCCTTCCGCAATTTGCGGAATGGGCAGCCCATTGTAGAAATACCTATTCTTGTCCACAAAACGGTCGTGTGCATGAGGCCTTAAGTTGTTTGGTTTATCACACTCGATCTGTTGACATCTGTCTTTTGCCAGGTTTACTTATTATTTCTCATTATCAATATTTCATTCATGTGAAGGCATGTTACCTAATATGCCCACAAGACCCCCAACAAACTACCGGTAAATTATTATTAAAATACACAGGTGTCTAAAATAGTATTTCTAACATATTTCTGTTCTTTTTTCTCAAATTTTTTACTTTTGCATTTAGTTATAGGAAATGTTCTGACGTCAAAAGACTTTGGTCCCTCTTAAATGTGCAGGCTAGCAAACAGCAGGTAAATGGATTTCATTTGAAGCTATGTATGTTTTTCTAATATTATTCTGTAATACTAAGTAACGTAAAAGGAACCTGTCAGAATAAATACACAGTGCAATATGAAATCAGCATGATATAGCGCAGGGAGATGAGCAGTTTGAAATTGTTACTGTGGCATTTCATGTTACTGTCTACTCTCCTGGGCGCACAGATACTTGATTCCTGTGTGTGAATTATGGCTTGCATTCAATGTACCTCTGTCTTCTGCACTGCTAGGGTTAATCTTCCGCTCCGTGAGCTGCTGCATGGCTGTGTCCAGTTGTTAATCAGCTGCTCCTATACGGCTGTGCTGCTGACGTCACCTCCTTCCTTGCCTGTGCAGTTTGTCTCTGTTGGTCTCTACAGATCTTGATAGGTTCTCTTTAGCTAGCTAGAGCCTGTGTAAGAGCTATCATCCATTTGTCTGTTTGATTCCTGGTTTCTGACCTGTGTCTTTTAACCGTACTGATCATGTGCCGCCTTCCCTGACATTTGGATTGTTCACAGATTCCCACAAACTTTGCCATCAGCTAGATCAACAGCCAACCACACCGGGACTATTCCAAGAGCTAGTGGCCTGGTGGCTCCCCTACAGCAAGGTCTAGATCCCCGTATAGGTGTTAAAGGGTTAATACCACCAGAATAATGCCTTTAGGTCTACCTCAATGTCAAACCAGTTGGTTGACACAGTGGTTCCACAAGCTTTGCCGTAACCAATATATTGCTTTGTGGGAATAGATTCAGTAAAAACATGTATTTTATTACAAAAAAGAAGAAAATAAATGAATCGCACATCCAGCTGCAATGCTTTGATCTCTTTCCTGCTACTTTAGCAGAAAACAGCGCTAAATAGCGCATGTGTACCGCCTCCTATGCTACATGCTAAATGAGGCGTTAGTGTACAATTTGAACAAAAGGCATAAGCCCACTCGCCACGCCAAGGTTGCCTCTATGAGTGGGTCCTACTCTAAAATTGGCACGGTGACCACCGACACTGTGGCGCCAATCTGGCAGGCGGCGGAACCCAGCAGCCAAACAGCACCCCTGCTGCCTGACTATGCCATACCTAGTGCTGCCCCCCAACCCGCCAGAAAAACAGCCCAGTGGCCCCCGTGCAGTACCGCACCATGTGAACAGTTGTCAAAGCTCACCTTACCTGAAGCCCTCAGGAACTCTGAGAGCATGGTAGGTTCATTTAAACCCTCATGCAAAATACCTTGCTAATTAAGATCACCTGGCCGAATGGGAGGAGTGCTGATCCAGAGACAGATTCTCTATACATATACAAAAACTGTGCAGTTTTTCTGGCGGCTTGTTGAGCCCAGTATGGCATAGTCAGGCAGCAGGGGTGCTGTTTGGCTGCTGGGTCCCTCCGCCTGCCAGATTGGCGCCACAGCGCCGCGCCAACTATTGAGTAGGACCCACTCATAGAGGCAACCTTGACGTGGTGAGTGGGCTTATGCCTTTTGATCAAAATGTACACTAATGCCTCATGTAGCATAGGAGGCGGTACACATGAGCTATTTAGCGCTGTCTTCTGCAAAAGTAGCAGGGATGAGATCAAAGCAGAGCAGCTGGATGTGCGATTCATTTCTTTTCTTCTTTTTTGCATTTTATTCATTTATACTTCTGCTCTTTCTATACTTAGGAGTCTAGTGGGAAGTCCTACTCGGTGATCGACAGCTTCCTCTGTATGCACCCTGTCAATCACTGAGCAGCACCACCCACTGGACACCTTTGTGTTGAATGAGTAAGGAGTTGTAGTTAACGTTTTACTGAATCTTTCTGCTCAGCTCTTCCCACCCTAAAACTTGTTACTAGGGATGAGCGAACTTCTGTTTTCAAGTTCGGCGTACAAGGTTCGAGTTATCTAAGAATTCTGTTATGGATTCTGCTACCGCTGATCATAATTTATGGTCCGTGGTAGCAGAATCCATAATGGAATTCTTCGATAACCCGAACCCGAACATTGTACGCTGAAGTTGAAAACACAAGTTCGCTCCACACTGCTTACTACCTATAACTTGCACTGCATTTCCAAGGTGACAGGACGTCTTTACAGAGCTCAGATGGCTATTTTAGTAAATGCTTGCAGTCTCCACAAAATAAAAATGATGGATTATCTATTCTGAGAACATTGCATTGTGCAGTTCCTGTTATCTCTCCTGGAAGTATATGAATACATTTTGACAGTTGGATGTTATTATTGCTGTTTGCAATGGGACATGTCCGAACACAGCCTGACACTAAGGGCTCATGCACACAAATGTATTTTTCTTCCGTTTCCTTTCCCGTTTTTTACATGTCCGTATACAGAACTATTCATTTCAATAGGGATTAAAAAAACTGGAAATGACTCCATGTGCATTGTGTACGCATGTCCGTTCTGCAAAAAAATAGAGCATGTCCTATTCTTGTGCATTTTGCGGACAGGCATTGTTACAATGGATCCACACAGATGTCACACGGATGTCACCCTTTGTTTTGTGGATCCGTGTTTTGCAGACTGCAAAATACATCCGGTTGTGTGCATGAGCCTTAAAGTGGTTTGCAGTGGCTTAATATTGATGATCTTTCCTCGGGATAAGTTATCAATACCAGATTGGGCGAGGTCCGACCCCTGGCACTTCTGCTGATCACCTGTTTGAAGGAGTTGCGTGAGCGCTCCTTCCTTCAATAATTACTTGCATGCCCTCTACTTCGTAGCAGCTGTGCAGTGTAATTATAACGCTCGTCCCATTCATTTTAAAGAGAACCTATCACATTGAAAATGCAGTGTGAATCGGTAGGAGATGAGCAGATTGTTATATAGTTTTGTACTAAAAGATTTAGTTTAACTTGTATTTTATAAATTTAAATATCTGTGCTTTCAGAGCTTAGTAGTCATGTGGGTGATTGACAGCTATTTCTGTATGTACAGTCACTCAGAGATGGCTGCCATTAACAACTTAACACTGCCCAGTATAGAATGAGCAGGTATTTGAATTAATAAAATACAAGTTATACTATATGTAGTCTTTTCCCATAAAACGGAATATCAATCTGTTCTGCCCATCCTGCTTTATGTTGCCTGCAAATCAGAGACCAAGATTTCTTTTAAAGGGACACTTCCGTCAGAAAGGGGTATTCTTTTTAAGCTCTAGATTCCTAGAAAACTATTTTTTAAATATTTTTTGGGCTGCTCCTATATAGATAGGCATCCCATTGTTATGTTGCTGTGAGGAAAAGATGCTATCTGCTTTTGAAAAGAAGGTTACAGTTAATTATTGCACTTAGTGTAATGCATAATGCCCTAATTGAGTCACTCACTTTCCCTCACCCCTGCCCATTCCCTTTCTGGCTGCAGTGGATGATCTTACTGAGAAAATGAAGCGAGTCTGTCTGCCATGATAAAAGTCTACACAAAGAAGGAAGTTAAAGAGCTAGGACAGAATACTAGTGTTGATCACGAATATTCGAATTGCGAATTTTAATCGCGAATATCGGCACTTCGAGAATTCGCGAATATTTTGAATTTCGCTAAATATATTCGTAATTGCGAATATTCGATTTTTGTGAAAATACCAGTTCATGCAAATTTTTAATGCGAAAATTTGTATGCAAATTTTATGCGAATTTTCGCAATCAAGAAAATAATGCCTGGAGATCATGAATTTGCAAATTCTCGAATATATGGCGAATATTCGCCCAAATATTCGCGAAATATCACGAATTCGAATATTGCCCCTACAGAATACATGGAGTGACTTAAAAAGAAATTAAGCCCAGAAAAACTTTTTTTTGTATACATTGCATTTAGAAAGTTTTCAGACCCCTTAATTTTTCAAATTTTGTTATGTTGCAGTCTTTTGATAAAATAAAAATAAATTTAAGTTTTTGACCATCAATCTCTAGTCAGTACCCCATAATGAGAAAGTGAAAACAGAATTTTAGAATTTTTTTGCAAATTTATGAAAAAGGAAAAACTAATATTTTGTGTGGACGTAAATATTCAGGCCTTTTTCTATGACATTTGAAATTTAGCTCTGGGGAACTCCCATTTCGTTTTGTCATTTTTGAGATGTTTCTACACCTTGGTTGGAGTCCACTTCTGGTAAATTCAGCTGATTGGACATAATTTGGAAAGACACAGCCATGTCTATATAACTTCTCACAGCTGACAATGCATATCAAGACAAAAACCAAGCCATGAGGATGAAAAAACTACCTGTTGAGCTCAGACAGAATTGTGTGGAGGCACAGATCTGGAGAAGGGTACAAAATAATTTCTGCTGCACTGAAAGTTCCCAAGAGCACAGTGGCCTCTAATTCTTAAATAGCAAAAGTTTGGAACAACCAGGACTCTTCCTAGGGCTGGCCACCCTACCGTACTAAGTAATTGGGGCAGAAGGGCCTTCGTAAGAGAGGTGACCAAGAACCCAACGTTCACTCTGGCTGAGCTGCAAAGATCCTGTGTGTAGATTGAGAGACTTCCAGAAGATCAACCATTACTGCAGCACTCTTTAATCTGGACTTTATGGTAGAGTAGCCAGAAAGAAGTCTCTTCTCAGTACAAACAAGCCCACCTGGAGTTTGCAAAAAAGCACCTAAAGGCCTCTCAGGATATGAAAAACAATATTCTCCTGTGTGATAAAACCAAGATTGACATTTTTGGCCTTAATTCTAAGTGTCATGTCCTGTCCAGTACCATCCCTATAGTGAAGCATGGTGGTGGTAGCATCATGCTGTGGGGGTGTTTTTCAGCAGCTGGGGCAGAGAGATTGGTCAGGGTTGATGGAAAGCTGAATAGAGCAAAGTACAGACATATTCTTACTGGAAGCCTGATCCAAAGTGCTCTGGACCTCAAACTGGAATGAAGTTTCACCTTCCAACAAGACAGTGACCCTAAGCACATAGCCAAGACAACACAGGAGTCGCTTAGGGACAATTCTGTCATCCCAAACCTCTATGGAGAGACCTGAAAATGGCCGCCCACCAACGATCCCCATCCAACCTGACAGAGCTTGAAAGGATCTGTAGAGAAGGATAGCAGAAAATCACTAAATTCAGGTGTGCAAGCCTTGTGGCAGCATACCCAAGAAGACGATAGAGGTTAATCATTCCCAGAGGTGTTTCAACTAAGTATTGAGTAAAGGGTCTGCCTACTTATGTCAATGAAAGATTTTTATATTTTTTTTTATAAATTAGCAAATTTTGCAAACATTTTGTTTTCACTTTGTCATTATGGAGTATTAAGTGCAAAACATGGGGGGGAATTTTTTTTTTTTTTTAATTTTAGCACAAGGTCACAACATAGCAAAAAAAGTGAGAGGGTCTGAAGACTTTCCAAATGCTTTCTAGGTTGTTAATATTTGATAAAAACATTTTTGATGGTGTCTCTTTAAAAGGGTTTTCCCACTAAGAACCTTTATCTCCTATTCTCGTTAGGTGACAAATGTTGACAAATGATCATTTGGCCCCACCATTGGGACCCCCACTAATGAATAGAACAAAGATCCCGGGCTCACTATGCCACATCACTGCACAAGCACAGTGAAGAGGAGTTTGAATGGAGTGGTGGACAAGCATATGTGTCACCGCTCTATTCTAAGTCCATGGGCCTTAGCTGAGGATCATCCAGCCACCATTCCTGTTGGAAGAGCCCATTGAATTGACAGCATTATCCACAATAATGTAATGTCTATGGTCAGTAACCGATCAGTGATCCTAGGTGTTGCAATAGTGAGATCCTAATGGGGCACACATTAAGGATTATAACAATATATATGTTAAGTTGTTGAAGACTCTGACCTCCAGTCTGAATGTTGTGGGTTAATTGTGTTTTAATTAGTTTTTGTGAAACCCCTAATTTACAGGTCAAGAAGGATTGTACAAGTAAATTATACTACAGGGACACATTAGCTAGTAAACACAACAGCCTGTTGTTATTCACCTAAGAATTAGCTTGTACAATGTTTACCTGCTAAAAATGTTCTTGGCATCCGGATACAATCAACAAAGTGTACTGGAAGCTGAGCGCTAATAAGATGTTTTTCCCGGATTTATGTATTTCTGTGCTGATTATAATTAGTTATTAAAAACTGAGAATTCATATTCAAAATATAAATGCTATATTGTTTCCTTCTTTCCAGGAACTTGATGGTTTTTACCAGTTATATTTTTCACAAGTTTATTATTTAATTTTTTCTTCTGTCTCGTCCACCTGCTGCTCCTCTGGTCCCTTCAGTGGTGCTAAAGATGTTACATTGTCTATGGTAGAAATTTTCATCCAATGCAACCAATAATAACCAAACCGTCAATTATACCAAAAGAATTGGCTACAATCAAGTGAACACTGTGTTGTGATTCTAATATACGTTTTTAGAATTAATGAACTGTTGACTGCAGCATAATACAGTAGTAACCTGCCAAAAGTGTCCATGATTGGAAATTATTCTGATGACGGACATTTAACCCCTCAGATGCCACAGTCAGTTGCACCCACGGCATCTGTGGAGGTTGCTCCCAGTGACTGAATGCCTCCTCCCCACAAAGAGATCGCAGGAGCTGTTTCTGGGAACCTTATGAAGGCTCCCAAGCCTGCCATTGCAAAGTTCTTATTGAGCTCTGGCATGTTAGTCCTGCCCTGTTGAGCCCTGCATGTCCCTGATATTGCAGCATCTGAGAATGACAAACTATCAAAATATAAACGTGTTTATTCCATATGGTGAACGTTGTAATGTGAAAAATCTAAATGACTGAATCTATGTTTTTTGGTCACTTAAATAAAATTGAATAAAGAGCAATCAAAAAGTCATACATAACCCCAAATAGTATGAATAAAAATTACAGATCACCTTGCAAAAAAGAGATTCTACACAACTCTGTAGACACGAATATTAAATGTTATGGGTGCTCACTGTTTTAAAAGCATAAAAACATAACAAAAACTATATAAATTTGGTATTGCCGTAATTATACTAAACCACAGTACCAACATGTCATTTTTACTGCCCAGTGAATGCTGTAAATACGAAACCCATAAAGCACCAGAATAATTCAATTTTTTCCCAATTCAATCCCATAAATATTTTTTTTCCACCTACCAGTGTATGGAAAAGTAAATGATGCCATTAGTAAGTAAAACTTATCCTGCAAAAAAACAACAAGCTTAAAAAAAAAGTTACAAAAAAACCCAAAAACTGCCACCTGCTTAAAGGGTTAAAACCGACCATAATTTTTTATTTCATTTCACTGTTCCACTGATGGAACAGAAATACAAAAAAAATTTAAACCCCCAATGATGAAAAGTAAACTTCGTCTAAGCTGTGGATTTTCAGTATGTGATCGCATATATACAAATTTGTAACAACGTGACCAATCAATTGCTTTTTAATGAAATATTCATCCACACATATAAATGCATATTTTATGATTTTGTAAAAATAACATGATAATTAGCCATGTAGAAGCCTTCTCAGTGGCACTAAAGACAACATGATCTGAGGTATCCATCACGTGTCTGGTAGGGAGGTACAGCGGGCCAAACGAGAGTAGTTAGTATGAACTACAGTAATACTTACAATTGCACAATATAACCTCCTTTCACTCTGCCGTCAGAGGCTTTATTTGGGGCATCTGTTTGCATTTACGTAACATTTGATGACAAGTATAGTGAAGCATGGGGTGCTAATCCTGTCCTCAAAACAACAAACATCACAATGGAAACCCTATTGACCCCATTGTAAGTCGAGTCATGAGACAGATTGCTGAGGACATCATGGCTTCTGTTATGATCAGAACCCACAATGCAAGTTTGAGCATAGCTGTAGACACAACACTACTGAAGCACTTATGGTTGCTTGCTCCAACTACTTCTTCAGTATCCATGTCTGCGCATATCCAAAGTCATAGTTCAAATTTAAATATGAAAAAAGCACGAAATAAAGCGGAAATGAAGCAACAATTATTATTATTTCATAGTGCTGTTATTGTTTGTGACTCCGTAGACTGAATGTGTAATCGAATGTTTTCTATTTGAAGCTTCCTGCTTTGAGAACTACCAGCACGTCTAAGACTCAGCAGAAATTTGGGAAGAACCAGCCATCTAAAAATCATTGGCAAGAATCAACTGAATCTGTAGAACTTGAAAAATTTAGGTAGGTAAAAAAAAAATCTGTATCTGTACTTTGGAAGTACAAAACAAGAAAACATACTGTCAGATATACCAAAATGAACCAAAAGTCACTTGTGGGGTTCCAATTAATAACTGTTAAAGGGGTTGTCCGGGTTCAGAGCTGAACCCAGATATATACCCTTCTTCATCCAGACGGCCCCTCTGAGATGAGCATGTCATTCTCCAATGCTCTCCCTTGTCCTGCGCTAAACCAGGGAAAAGGCCTTTTTCATTAGAATCGGTGACGTACCAGGTCTCTGCTGGGTGGAGGCTTCCGCCTAGCAGTGTTCCCGGTGACGTCACCGGCACTAATGGGCGGGCTTTAGCGCTGCCCTAGCCTGTAAGTTCTAGTGCAGCGCTAAAGCCCACCCATTAGTGTCGGTGACGTCACTGGAAACACTGTTAGGTGGAAGCCGTCCCCTAGCAGAGTAAAAATTTTAGAAAAAAAGCCCTTGCTCTGTGCGATGCAGAACTTGAAACGGGGCTGCCTGGGTGAAGAAGGGTATATGTCCGGATTCAGCTTTGAACCTGTACATCCCCTTTATGTTAAAATTATTGTAAAAATGACACAATAGCTGGTAGCACTTCAATGGTAGATGCATGATTTCAGTATGTTAACTCCTTCCTGACCCAACCGTTTTCCTTTTTTTTTTCTTCTCGTTTTCTCCATGCCATCCAGGAGTCACCCATATTATTTTTTCATTTGTGTAGCCACAAATTAAATATTTTTTTTTTTGTGATGCAAGTTGTAATTTCTAATGCACCCATTTAATTTTGCATGTCTTTGGGCAGCTGGAGACGAAATTCTAAATGGGGTGGAGTTGAAAAAAAATTGCATTGTATTATGGGTATGGTTTTTACAGCGTTCCCCATGCCGTAAAAATTAGTATGACTGCAGTAATACCACATTTTTATAGTTTTTGTTGTGTTTTATTAATAAATTGCGATATTCTGACCCCTATGTCCCTATAGCTTATTTTGTTTTGGAGTGGTCTGTGTTTTTCATTGATACAATTTTGGACTTTTTATTTAATTATTTGGGAGGTGAAGTAACAATACAATTTTGAATTGGCCATTTTACATTTCTTCCCATTATTAAATTCACTATATGGGTTAAACAATTTTGTATTGTAATAGTTTGGACATTTTCAGATGCAGCAATTTATTTGTATACCCCATAGGGGTCTTTAACATGCGATCGTCTGATACCTTATACCATAGACTGCAATGATTTATCATTGCAGTCTACATGAGAATCGGTGCATTTCTATCAAGCCTTGCTGCTTTGCTATGGCAGGCCTTGGAGCCTTCTGAAGGGCCCAGGCTGCCATAGCATCAACAGCTCCCACAATCTGTTTCGTCAGCAGAAGCGTAGAGCTTCCCGTAAATGACCACGCAAATGCTGTGGTCACAATTGACCACAACACCCGAGGGGTTAAAGGTTCATTCATGGACTCTGCCTCCGGATTTTTGCTGTGTAAAAGTGAGCGGGCACCATCCCCCATACTGTCGGGAAGGGGTTAAATGAGAGTGTTCACAGGTGTCAATAAATGTCCCCATATATTTAATTCTTAGGATACCGGAGGTTTTTTCATTTTTGTGTTTTCATTTTTGTGTTTTCATTTTTCTCCCCTATCTTCCTTGAGCCATACGTGTTTTATATTTCCGTTTACATAGTTGTATGAGGGCTTTTTTTTTTTGCGGGGCAAGTTGTACTTTCTAATGCCACCATTAATTATGGCATACAATGTAGTAGAAAACTGTAAAAAAAAATTCAAAATGGGGTGGAATTTAAAAAAAAAAGAAGCAATTCCGCCACCGTTTTACGGGTTTTGTTCCTACGGCGTTCCGTTTGCGGCAAAAGTGACCAATGCCCTTCATTTTCTGGGTCGGTTTACAATGATAGCCCATATGTATAGTTTTTTTATGTCTAAATAGTGTAAAAATAAATGTAAACTTTGAAAACAAAATTTTTTTTACATCACCATATTCTGACCCCCATAACTTTTATATAGTTATATCTACTGAGCTGTGTTGGGGCTAATTTTTTGCGGGACAATCTGTAGTTTTCATTGATACAATTTTGGAGTGTGTGTGACTTTTTGATCACACTTTATTAAATTTTTTTGGGGTAAGAGAAGCAATAAAAAAATGTCAAATTGGCAATTTTGACCCATTTTTTCCGTGATGGCATTCGCCGTATTGGAAAAATATCATAATATTATAATAGTACGGGCATTTTCAGTAGTGGTGATACCCATGACATTTATATTTTTTGTTATTTAGGTATTTATTTTTTATTATACGGAAAGGGAGTGATTTAAACTTTTATATATATTTTTGGATTTTTTATATATTTCTTCACAGTTTTTTTTTTAACTTTTTTGTAGTGATTTCGAAGCTCGTATTTGAGCCTACAAAATATATTTTACATTTAACATTTTGAACAATCATGTATTTTTTTAATGAATTTATTACTCTCTATTGCTCATTTCTTATGTTGGCCTGCCACCTGGTGGCTAAAATAAGAATTGCTGTTTGAATGCTTTCAGCCTCTTCTGCGAGGCTGAGCGCATTTAAATCAATTACTGGCATCCTCACTGGCCACAGAGGATGCTGGTAACAATCCTGGAAACACGAGCGTTCGGGTTTTTGACCATTTAAATACCGTGATCTCACTTGATCACGGCATCTAAAGGCTTTAATTACCGCGATCGGTGGCGGTAATTAGCCGCAGGTCTCTGCTGTTTGAAGCATGTGCAAGAGGGCGCCATATTTGCCTATCGCTCCAGCGCCGTACATGTACGGTGCTGGTAGAAAAAGAGTTAAAGAGGGTGGTTACGAGGTCTCTTTTTAAACTAACTTTGTTAATAGTATTGTAAAATTTTGATTTATTTTTCTTTGTGTTTATAGTAATAGATTTATTCACCACTAAAATGATTTTTTTCTTATTAATTTCTAGTATTAATTACAAAAATGAAAGAAATTTTAGCCAGCACCCACAGCATAATTTATTCCTCGACATATTCATGGCACTGATTAAGAACAGGCTTGGATGCAGGTAAAATAATCTTTTTTTTTCCACTTAAGAGACACTTTTTCTCCTCACCCCTGCCTCCTCCACTGATCATTCACCTTAAATTCACTGCTGAAGTCTGTCTTTAGAGGCAAGACGGACTATCAGGATGTTACATGCTTCCCATAGAAGTCTATAAAGAGGAGGAAAAGTGAAATGCTTGTGGTAGACAAAGGCACAGAAACACGGAGATGCTGCTGCTTCTAGTAAATTTAGTATCTCACTCTAAGGCCTTATGCACACGACAGTGAAAAATGGCACACGGCCATTTTTAGCACCAATGAAAGTCTATGGGGCTACTCACATGGCTGTTCTTTTAACGGCCAGTGAATACCATCCGTCCAAAAAACAGGACATGTCGGCCAGACGGCCCCCATTAAAAACGAGTACACTTTAACAATATGGCAATTTAGGGGTTAAAAAAAACTCCAAAAAACCTCACCTCAAAGACTTGCTCACGCTGCAGCAGTCTCTTCTCTCTTCACTTAACAGGACCTGCCGAAAGACCTGCGATATGCGTGATGATGTTACCACCTGGGAGCGCGTGGTGATATCATCATGCACATTGCAGGTCCTTCGGCAGGTCCTGTTTAATGAAGAGAGAAGAAACTGCTGCAGCGTGAGCAAGTGGATGAGGTGAGAGTTTTTTTTGGGTCAAATCAACACCAAAAAAAAGATGGGGGCATTATTTACTCCATGGGAAAACTATTCAAGCTAAGGGCCTACATTGGGGGCATTATTAATGCTGGGGGATGTAAAAAAATAAAATAAAAAACTATACTATGGGGGACATTATTTTAGCCTGGGGCCTAAATTAGGGGCATTATTAAAGCTGGAGCAATAAAAAAATATCTACACTATGGGGGACATTATTTTAGCTGGGGCCTAAATGGTGGGCATTATTAAAGCTGGGGGCAGTATGGGGGACATTATAGGCACGGGTGTAAAATAGATTTAAAACAGACATAAAAAACGGACACACAGCCAGAAAAAAGAAGATGCACACACTGATGCAAAATGGCCATGAAAAACAGTGTGTTCGTTTTTAACTGAGTTTTTTTCCCACTGTTGTGTGCATGTAGCCTAATGCTCGATTCACACTGCCCAGTATTGCTGTGTAATGTCCTCCATGCTCGTTCTGCTTTTGAGGGTGTGCTACAACCTAACCCCTTCCCTCCTAACATTACGTATATCACTACAGAACATACAGGGTAATACAGCGCCCCATACCTCATACATCCAGTGACGTCTCCTTTGATGTAGATGTTCACTTTCCTCATCTTCTCCTTTCAGACCTTCAGACCATTTTTCAAAATTTTTCACCCATTTCTCGACTCTGCAATATGACAAAAAAAAATCTTAGTTTACTACTTTTCCATCATCCTCCCATCCTCTGGACAAATCATCCTACCACCCTCAATACTGTGCCGCTGTGCTCCCCAATATTATACTGCAATAACAGATACACCCCCTGATAATACTAGTGCCATGTAGATAGTACCATTCAATAATTATTGGCACACAGTGTCCTAAAATAACTGCGCCCAGAAAATAGTGCCCCTGACACTAATAGTGTAAACATAACTTCCCCAAAAATAATTGTGGTAAGGTGGTAAGCTGATACTGTGCCAAGGTTCCCCCATAGTAATAGTGCTTCCAAAAGTCCCAACTAATAGGAATAATTCTCTGCTAGAGCACACATGGTGGTAATAGTGCTCCTACAGTGCCCCCAACATGTCCCCACTGTGCCCCAGAAGTAATAATGCTCCCATAGTGCCCATACTAGTAATCATGTTCCCCATAGACCCCAGTAGTAGTAAAGCTCACCATAATGCCCCCCAGTGGTAATAATTCTCCTTATAATGTGACAGTAGAAAAATGCTTCCTTATAATGTGTGCCAATGCAAAAAATACCCCCTTTTAATGCCCCCAGTTGAGCTAATATCCCCATAGTGCCCCCATAATGTGCCAGTATAAAATACCCCTATATCTTGCCCCCAGTAAATGCCTCCATAGTGCTCCTCTGCCCCCTTCCTCTTAGTGCCCCCATAATGTACCAGTATAAAATTCCCCTATTTAGTGCCCCAGTAGATGCCCTCAGTGTCTCCCATAATTTGCAAGTATAAAATACCTCTTCTTAGTGCCCCAGTAGATGACCCCATAGTACTCCTCTCCCCCCTTCCCCATAGTATCCACCATAATGTGTCCCAGTATAAAATGCCCCTATACAGAGCTCCCCCATATAAAATACCCCTTCTTTGTGGCCTCAGTAGATGCCCCCATAGTGTTCCTCTCCCCCCTTCCCCCATAGATCCCCCCCATATAAAATACCTCTTTGTGGCCTCAGTAGATGCCCCCATAGTGCTCCACAATAATATGCCAGTAAGCAGTGCACCCATAGTGCCACCCAATAATGTGCCAGTAAAAAGGTTCCCCATAGATGCCGCCACAGTGCCCCCAATAATGTGCCAGTAAGAATGCCCCGATAGATGCCCCCATAGTGCCCCCCAATAATGTGCCAGTAAGAAGTGCCCCATAGATGCCCCCAATCATGTGCCAGTAGGAAGTCCCCCCCCAATCATGTGCCAGTAACAAGTGCCCCCACAGTGCCCCCATAGCGCTCCTCTCCTGTATTGTACCATATAAAAAAAAGTAAACCCACATACTTCCCTCCATCAGGCTGGCAGCGATTTACGGCTCAGGCCGTTCAGAGGAATGGGGAAGAGAGACGCCTCTCCCCTGCCCTGCAGCATCCATCTGTATCGGTGTCCTGAGGACGGCGATACAGAGAACTATGGAGATGAACACTTCACAATAGAAGCGCTCATCTCCCTGTGCCCTGCCGCCGCTCCCCCCCTAATTGGTGGTGCGGCCCTGATCATCACACTGACAGAAAAATGCTGAATACAAATCATATAATGGGCAGATATAGTGTTATCCCTCATACATATAGGACAGCTTATTCTGAGACAGGTGACAAATTAGGCTGGGTTCACACCTGAGCGTTTTACAGCGCGTTCCTACGCGCTGTAAAACGCTCAACAGGCAAAAACCAATTATTCCCTATAGGCATGGTTCTCACCTGAGCGTTTTAAAGCACGTACGAATGCGCTGTAAAACGCCCTACGCCCCAAGAAGTACAGGAGCTTCTTTGGGGCGTATTGTCGCGCGTCACACCGTTGTTTTTCATTGTACGCCTCTGTGTCCAATAGCAAGAACGCACGTACAACGCGCATTTCCAAAATACAAAAACGCCCCAAAATACGCCCGATAAAAACGCCTGTAAACAGCGCTTATCGAATACGCTCAGGTGTGAACCCAGCCTTAATTACAATTGATTTAATATACATTTTATCAATTCTCTTTTCAAATATCTGATCCTAAAAACCAAAAATGTGCAAGTGTGTGAAATTGCAAAAATCCCTTTATTCATGAAGTGCTGGGATTCCAGACATTCTTGTCAGGCTTTATTGTGTGACGGCCTTTCACATCTTTCCAAATCTAAATGATGGTGTTATCCTTGTTGGCCTCCCTCCCAGCTCAGCCATTAATGCGCATAGACAGTAATACGGCCCACGCTGATCTCCCACGCGCTGTATGTTCCACAAAGCATCAGCTGGCAATGTAGCAGCCAAATATTACACAGAAAGCTATTAATGCATAATGATCTGATTAAATATGGAAGTTCAGCAATTAGATCAAGGCTTCTTGTTCTGAAATATGTTACTACTCACTGGTTATTGTTTCATTTAATTCTCCCACGGCAGAGAATGGATTGACAGATCTCCGTCTGTTCATTTGTTGCGAGTATTGATCTGTTTGAGATTATTAATCCGGGACCCATTTTATCAGGTATGGTTGTCTTAAAATGACTTTTTACTATCTATGGATATATGGATCTTTTTAATATTAATGGGACTATATCAACAACTTTTAAAGGAAACCGGTCATCACTTTCTACGTCTATTTATCCACTCACTTTAAAAAAAATACTTTTTAAAACATTAATAATAAGAATATTAAAATCAATTCTGAACGAACTATCAGTTCAGAGAAAAACCTAAAATAAATGTTCCCGCCATAGTATGTAAATGAACCTTAGATGAGTCCTGTCTCCTCCATGCTTCAGAGAGGAGTCCAGCGTTCTCTGACTCTCGGAGCCCAGCCACGTCCAGAGTGAAGGAGCCCAGCACCGCCCGCATCCTCCGAATCTCCTCCTTGCTCCCTGATGTCACAAAGCTAGAGCGCCGTAATCTCGCGATGCGCGAGCTAGCGCATGCACAGTTCATTCCCTGAGGCTGATGCCAGCACAGGGAAGGAAACACTATGCCGACACTGTGCATGCGCTAGCTCATCGCGCTAGCTTTGTGACGTCGGGAGAAAGGAGGAGATCCGGAGGATGCGGGGCGGTGCTGGGCTCCGGAAATGTTAGTAACAGCTCCTTGGGCTTCTTACTTGCCTCATTTACATATATATAACATAATTTTATTAATCAAATAAAAGCACACAGAGCTATGGGGACTGGGTATTGCAGATGTGCTAGTGGCGATCTAGCAGCCCATGTCCTCAGCTTTATACCCAAAATCCAGGTGACAGGTTCCCTTTAATTTTATAGTTGTTAAGATCATTTTAAGCAGTCAGGATCTATTTTCAGGATAGGTCATCAATATTAGATTGTGGGGGTCTGACTCCCAGCACCCCACCAGTCAGCACTGTGGCCTCTTCCTAGGCCAGAGACATCTCGTTCATCAGTCACATGAACTATGTGCAGTTTGGCTTCGATTCAAGTGAAGCAATACTTAGTTACACAACTATGTTTTTAAATCTGTCAGGCTGTTCCAGTAGAGGAACATCCTGCTAGAGTTCACCGTCTCTGGCATAGCCCGATAGGGCCGTGCACTGCTGGATCCCCACTGACTAAAATGGGATCCAGCTATTTTAGGGAGTAAATGCCAGCTTTTGGCCGTACAAAAAGTAGTGCATCAATAACTTTTTGTCCAGCCAAGAGCGACCATTTATGTAAAAAAGCAGCCTGATCCCATTGTGGTCAGTAGGGATCGGGCTGTGCACGGCCCTATCCAGCTAAACAGTGAACTCTTCTGGAACAACTTGCCAGATTTAAAAACATAGATGTGAAAGTAGCCTAAGCACATCCACTATACAATGTACGGCACTGTGCTTGTTAAGCTGTGAGGAGGCCGCGGCGCTCAACAGAACTCTGTGGTCTCTTCAAACAGCTCATTGGTGGCAGTGCCCGGAGTCTGATCCCCACTGATCAGACATATCAGTATTCCATTCCCGGAAAAACCCTTTAAGGGTCCATTCACACGTCTGCATGAATGGGTCCGGATCCGTTGCGGAACGGATCCAGACTGATTCATTTTATTAATGGGGACGAAAAATATGCAGACAGCACACAGTATGCTGTCCCCATCCGCATTTCTGGTTTGCGGCCCCGAACTTCAGGTCCGCGGCTCCGGAAAAAAATAGAACATGTCCTATTCTTGTCCGCAGCTAGGACATGTTCTATTGGGGATGCTGGCCCAGTGTTTTGCAGATCCACAATTTGCAGATCCGCAAAACACTGCGGACGTGTCAGTGGACCCTTAATGTTCCAGAAGAGGCACAAATACATTGATAAATGTGGACTCTCCTGCTCCTCGTTAGACAAGGTCTGTGGCTTAGGGCTCATGCACACGAACGCATTTTCTTTCCGTGTCCATTCCGTTTTTTTCCGTTACACAAAAAATAGAACATGTCCTATTATTGTCCGCATTACGGACAAGGATAGTACTGTTCTATGAAGGGCCAGCTGTTCCGTTCTGCAAAATGTGGAATGCACACGGATGTCATCCGTATTTTTTGCGGATCCGTTTTTTGCGGACCGCAAAATACATACGGTCGTGTGCATGAGGCCTTAGGTTAGTTTCACACTAGCACTAAAATCTTCCTGCAGGCTGTTCCAGCAGAGGAACAGCCTGTGGAAGATCATTTTATCTGTCATAGCCAGAAAGCACTGGAGCAAAAGATTTGGCAAAAAGTTATTTAAAAGTTACTAAAGATGGGGCAAATTTATCATACACCGTGAATCACTGTGATGAATCTCACAAATCTAGTCTAGTCCTAAGCTGTCTAAATTTAAAGCAGTATTAGTAAATCTGCCGCAGTGTCTGTTTGGAAAAGTTTATTTCAACAATGAAAATATATTCTTTGCAAACTAATGCTGAAAATATATATTTTTTATACTTTTTTTTGCATAAAGTAAAGCTTTCCTTTACAGTTAACCCATGTGTGTTGACAGGTTTCATACTTAAGTTGTTTTAAAAAAAGTTTGTAGGTTCTATACATGCTTTGAATTTGAAATTAGTGCATTAGTTGTTGTTGTTGTTATTATTATATTCAACATATTATTCTAAGCTAACTTTTTTTTAAATCAGGGGGTACTTCATCAAATTAATGGAGTGGACATTCTTGCACAGGTAAAACTGTTTTTTTCCCTTATTTTTTTTTTTTGTGACGTTTTTATTTTTCATTTTGACAATGCTGTGTCATTGAAAATTAAGTACAAAATAATGGTCTTCTGTAGCAGTCAACACAAATGAAAACACCTCCTATAAAGATAGGTACTCTATTATCAGTTTACTGCTGCTGTGTAATCCTTGCTACAATAGTAGGTGTAGAATTAGGATTACAGTATGCCAGGTGAATTGTTTTCTACATGGGCCTAGATAAAGATGCCCACAGAAGTGCATTGGATTGATTAGCGTATTATGTGATACTCTAACTGAGTCACTCATCTCCGTTCCTTTCTGGTCACAGTGGTGGTCTGACTGAGAAGTTAAAGGGGTTGTCCGGGTTCAGAGCTGAACCTGGAC
Source organism: Bufo gargarizans (assembly GCF_014858855.1). Classification (NCBI taxonomy): domain Eukaryota; kingdom Metazoa; phylum Chordata; class Amphibia; order Anura; family Bufonidae; genus Bufo; species Bufo gargarizans. The sequence goes on along the minus strand of NC_058084.1, from coordinate 368,313,134 downwards.
AAACCTCTATTTTCACCCAGGCAACTCCCCTGACTTGAGCATCATGTTAATGCTCCGATGCTCTCCTTTGTGCTTCGCTAAATCGCACAGGGCAAAGGCTCTTTTGTTTACAATAACACACTGCCCGGTGAAGGCTTCCCGGGGCAGTGTGTTCGGTGACATCACTGGCTCTGATGGGCGGACTTTAGCTCTGCCCTAGCCATTTTATTGGCTATAGCAGCGCTAAAGCCCGCCCATCAGTGCCGGTGACTTCACCGGGCTCCCTGAGCAGCCGGAAGAAGAGGCTTCAGCGCTCCTGCAAGGGACCCGGTACGTCACCTAGTATAAGAAAAGTTCACTTCCAGCGAAGAATTTCCTATAAGAAGACGGGGCTTGAGAAACATGTGGAACAGGTAGGACATGGATGTATGTTATATGTTTGTCTGTCTTGTACTAATGAAACAAAGTCCTCAATCCTGGACAGCCCCTTTAATCATGATTGTCTCCTATGCTAAAAATATTTGCTGGAAGTGTCCCTTTAAATGTATAAGCACTGCTTATTAGTGTGACATGTTTTCTTGAATAATTTCTGTACTACATCATTACTTTGAGATGTCAAGATTGCCTTGTAGCCCCATCCTTAATCAGGGGTGCATGATAAATAGCAATTAAAGGAAGTCTGTCACCTCAACAATTGGTTTCAAAGTAAGCATACCGTCATGTAGAGTTGGTTTCTCGAAATATAACCCATAGCTTTTGTGAAAATGTGGTCCTCAAATCCCGAGAAACTCTGAAATCTGAGAGACAGTCAATCAAATATGAGGTGGAGGGACAGGGCGGTGTTACTAGCAGAGGGATGGCGACCAAAAATCTTATTTGCATAAAATATAAACAAGCATTTCTCAAGATTAAAGGACTGCATTTTTACAAGAAAGGTATGGTTTCGGGCCCAAATGATCAGAGAGGAGTCCTCCAGGTTCATCATGTCTCTGCAGAGTTTTTGCACATCTTTAGCTATTCCTTTTATCTCTCTCTCTTTTTGTGATAACATAAGCACATTTTCCCGATACCACAGTGCCCCCACAACAGTGCCAGTCCCAGTAGCAGTCTCTCATAAGAGACATCTATGTTTCCTTTCTAAATCCCAGCTATTCAGCATCTGTACAACTTTGTAGTATCTTAAGAATGTACAAGCAATTGAATGAGGTTGAAGTCACCACCTAGACAGCTGGAAGAGAGGGCTTTGTTGCAGTTTTCCAAACTTTTTTCTAATAAATACTTCCAAGTTTCTCCAAACGTTCTAAATCTAAAGTCTAATATAACCAGATAACATAGGCATACATTTATCAATCCCAGTCCACCATTGTGCAACTTTTGGTAGATTTTCCACTCTGCTTACAACTTTTCTAAAAAGTCCGGCTGAGCTGTTAGTTTAGCAGGGCCAAACTCGGAGTGTAATACAGGAACTGGTCATACCACCCAGTCTCTACAGCCACAGCCAAATCTTGGACCCTAGAATCCACGTAATCATACACTTCGCATTTAAACGTTGCTTAGTGCCCAGGAAAAGGTCAATTTACATTCCAATCCCAAAGAAAGGCAATGCCAAAGAATGTTCAAACTACCGAACAATTGCCCTCATCTCAAATGCTAGCAAGGTTATGCTAAAGATTCTGCAAGCTAAGCTTCAGCAATATGTGAACCGCGAACTACCAGAAGAACAAGCTGGTTTTCGAAGAGGCAGGGGAACCAGAGATCAAATTGCCAACCTTCGCTGGATTATGGAGAAAGCAAGAGAGTTCAAGAAGAACATCTACTTCTGCTTCATTGACTACACCAAAGCCTTTGATTGTGTGGATCACAAAAAAATATGGAAAGTTCTTAAAGAGATGGGCGTACCTGATCACCTAACATGTCTCCTGAGGAACTTGTATGCAGGTCAAGAAGCAAGGAGTATGAGAAGGCTGTATATTATCACCCTATTTATTTAACCTATATGCAGAATATATCATGCAAAATGCTGGACTCAATAAAGCAAAACCTGGAAGAAATATCAACAACCTCAGATATGCAGATGATACGACTCTTATGGCAGAAAGTGAAGAAGAATTAAGGAGCCTCTTGATGAGGGTGAAAGAGGAGAGTGCAAAAGTTGGCCTAAGTCTCAACATTAAAAAAACTAAGATCATGGCTTCAGGATCCATCCCCTCCTGGCAAATAGAGGGGGAAGAAATGGAAGCAGTATTAGATTTTGTTTTCTTGGGCTCAAAGATCACTTCAGATGGTGATTGCAGCCATGAAATTAAAATTTATGGAAGGAAAAACAGTGCTTTTTGGAAGGAAAGCAATGTCAAACTTGTAGTGTAATTAAAACAGAGATGTCACCTTTCCAACAAAAGTTCGTATGGTCAAAGCCATGGTTTTTCCTTGTAATGTACAGTATGGTTGTAAGAGCTGCACCATAAGCAAGGCTGAACATAGAAGAATCAACGCCTTCAAACTGTGGTGCTGGAGAAGACTTCTGAGAGTTCCATGGACTGCAAGAAAAAACAATCAATCAATCAATCAATCAATCAATCAATCCTTGAAGAAATTAACCCTGATTGTTCATTGAAAGGAGCAATGCTGAAGCTGAAATGCTTTGGACACATAATGAGAAGGCAGGAGTCATTAGAGAAGACCCTGATGCTGGAAAAGATCGAAGGCAAAAGGAGAAGGGGACGGCAGAAAATGAGATGGCTGAACAGTATCATGAAAGCAACAAACATGAGCTTAGGCAAGCTTCGAGAGACAGTGGAATATAGAGGGGCCTGGCGTGCTGTAGTCCATTGGGTCGCAAAGATTTGAGCACGACTGAATTGCGACTGAACAACAACAACAGTGGCCTCTTCCTTCCAATATTCATAGCATTGAGATGAGCAGTCTCAGTGGCAGGACCTATGATACAGCACTTTTCGGTCTGGTTGTTTACACTCCATTGACCCAACAGGGCCAAAGAATTTCAGATCCCCACAGTATACATACAGAGATAGCTGTCAGTCAGTGATAACTCCTCCTCCCTGTACCGATAACTGTTCACAGGAGGTGGAAAATGCAAAGATATAAATGTATAAATTACAAGTCTTACTGAATCTTTTCCAAGAAATCTATATATCAATCTGCTCAGCTTCTTCTGCTCTATAACATGCTGTGCTTTCAGATTGCACAGCGTTTTGTGGTGACAGGTCCTCTTTCCCTAATTTAAGACTGTCAATAATTGCTACACGAACAAAGGGTTACTAACATTCATTGATCATGCACGTTAACACATTTTACAGAAAAAAAAAAAAGTTTTACAAAAGAATATTTTCACAAAGCGTTATCAATAAGGCCAAAAATAAGGAATTCTCTATCTAGAGTTTGTCAGTTTTATGTGGTGACGAGTTTTGTTGCTTTTTAAAAACCTGCACATGTGAACTTAGCCTAGCCGTGTGTATTTCATGAAATAAGGCTAAAGATTTGGCCTTATTTGTTTTAAAGTATGTGCAAAATTAAGCTACGTTCACACTTGCCGGTTTGACGTGACCACGCCATTATTCTTTACAGTTGCACATGTACTGCAGCACTTTTAATGCTGGTGTGCCACCTGCTGGACATTTGTTGAATAACTCATTTTTATTTACAGTACATGCAGACAACATGTAACACGTACCTTTCGTCTGGAGAAGATGAATTTAATATTGACAAGCTGGTCAATATGACTTGTAAGTTTAATTATTTGTAATGTCATGTTTACAAACCTAAGGAATATTTTAATGTAACTGCGGTATAATGGCAGGAGAAAGACAAAAGGCAGATTATCATGGGTGTATACCCAGGACAGAGGGATGCCCCAGCTAATCTTGGGCCCAGGGGACTGTTCACACTTACATGGCTCTTCCTAGTTATCATAATGTAAGGAAGGGAAAGGGAGCTAGCCCATGGGTCACAACCTCAATCTGCTATTAAAAGTTAAAATAAAAAATATTCTGTCCTAGAATAGTGCTCTTTTCTTTTATATATTTATATGCATTTTGTCACGAAGGGACGGCCACTTTAAAGGGAGTCTGTCACCAAAGTTTCACCCATTAAACTATCAGCAGTGGCCAGCAGAATGTTGCCCAAGCATGCTAGACATACCTTTATGTTGTTTCTGTCTGTAGTGAATGTCCTGGAAAAGCAGCTTTAATCATAGAGAAAAAGGCTCTAATGTGCCCAAGGGGACAGGCTTTAGTTTTCAAATTGACCAAGCCCACCACCCATCCCCACACCATGTATCTCCCCTAAGCTGCAATGGTCTCCTCCCCTCTCCACCAGTGTCACTCTGATGCAGAACTTCCCCGCTCCTCATGTAAGCTGTGCCTGGCATCTAGGGACGGATTGGCCATAGACCCTACAGGGAAATTTCCTGGTGGGCCGATGCCCTAGGGGGCCACCCAAGCCCTCCTCTCTGCCGCTGACTGGGTACATAATGAGCTCTCAACAGTAATTAATACTGTGAGAATCAGGTACTCATATACCTAGCCAGTGACCACACATACCCTCCTGAATTCAACTGCTGTGGCCCGCACCTCACCTCCTAAGTCCCCTGCTCCATAGACAACTAGAGGAGGAGAACAGAAGATGGAAGCTATTGATGGCCACCACAGGGGGCCAGCTATTGGGGCAGTATATTGTGCCACACTGTGTTATTTGGTTCTACTGGGATGGTATTTTGCACTATGGTATTGTTCACCCCGCCTACTTGTGTTTCCCCTCCTTCTGTTAATTTGGACCTGCCTACAAAATAGGGCCACTTTTAGTTTTTTTTCTGGGCCACTTTAACCCCTTAGTGACCACCCATACTCCTTTTTACGGCGGTCACTAAGGGGCCTTAGGCTGGGCCGCCGTGTTTTTATGGCGGCCCAGTCTAAGTGCTGCACGGCTCCCCCGTGCAGCGGGGAGCACGGACCGGCTCTCACATGAGAGCCGGGGCCCTGCTCTAACAGCCCGGACCAGCAGAAGTACCATCCGGGCTGTTTAACCGGGCGCAATGGCGCCCGCTGCATGTAAAGTGGTGACAGAGGGAGCGGACTCCCTCTGTCTCCCATCAGCACCCCGAAAATGCGATCGCAGGGTGCTGATGTGTTGGGAAGCTTACCTTGCTTCCGATCAGGGCCCCGAGCCCCCTTCAGTTATCTCCAGCAGGCTGTGCCTCTCTGGCGCAGCCTGCTGGTCAATGTTTGAATAGCATTGCTATTGAAATGTAATGCATTATAGAGATAATGCATTACATTTTAAAAGCAATCAAAATACTGTATAATATAGTCCCCTTGTGGGACTATTAAGTAGTAAAAAAAATAGAGAAAAAATACACATTTATTAAATAAAAAAAATCCATAAAATAAAAAAATATGCTTTTCAATGAAAAAAATTGCAAAAAGAAAATATCCCCCATATGTTTGGTATTGCCGCGTCCGTAACGACCCGGACTACATAAATATTACATAAATTATCCCCTATAGTGAACGCCATAAAAATAAAAAAAAGGACAGAATTTCAAATTTATTCTTAGTTTCCACCGAAAAAAACGTAATAACAAGCGATCAAAAAGCGGCATTTACTCCAAAATGATACCAATGAAAAATACAAGTCGTCCCTCAAAAATCAAGCCTGCACACAACTCCATAGAAAAAATAAATAAAAAAGTTATGGGTCTTGTGAAGTGGCAATGCAAAATAATTTTTGGGGTTAATAAAAGGGTTTTATTGCAAAAAAAAGTAGTAGAACGTAAAAAAATTATAAGTATTTAGTATCACTGTAATCGTACTGACCCAGAGAATAAAGAGATTATGTTATTTGTACCGAAAAATGAACGCCGTAAAATTTATAATGTAAAAACGCAGTGGCAGTATTGCTATTTTTTCTTAAGAGTTAATAAAAGTTAATCAGAAAGTTATGTGTACCCCAAAATGGCGCCATTAAAAACTACAACTTGTCCCGTAAAAAACAAGCCCTCATAAAGCTATTTAGACAAAAAAATAAAAAAGTTATAGCTCTTGGAACGAGACCATGAAAAAAGGAAGAAAAACGCTTGGTCATAAAGGCCCAGACCGGCTTGGTTAAATTCCCAGTCCACCCCTTCTGGCATCCACCCTCCTCTCCCCTGATATCAGGGAGATGCCTCAGCAAATCTCATACAGGTGCCATGTGCTACACCTCTGGCGCATGCGCAGAACAATTCTCTGAGGCAGTTGCCCACTAGAGAGAATGTTCGATGCATGCGCCAGAAGCACAGTGCACAGTGCCTGCATGAGATTTGCTGAGGCATCTCCCTGAAGTCAGGGGAGATGGGGGTGGGTGCCAGCCACAGCTTACAGGTGGTGCAAGCAGCGGGCAAACATCAGAGTGACGTTGGTAGAGAGGGGAGGAGACCTTTGCAGCTTACGGGAGTTACATGGCACGGCGATGGGCAGTGGATTTGGGCACTTTAAGAACTAAAAATATCACCTACATATGCCCATTAATGTACACGGACCCTTACTCAACCAACAATCAAAAAAATAATAAAATTACTAGTCCAAGATAAAAATATATACTATACTATATTATGCATGTTATTAGATGATGTTGTACCCATTGCTTTATCTTTGCATTGGACGTATTGTGCATTGTAGTTGATGCTTTATAGTCATAGGACATACGCTACTATATTACTCTGACATATCATATCCTATTATAAAGATGGTACGTGTTATAACTGGTATGGTGCCATCTTGTTTATCATTATTAGACAATCGCTGGGACATGTGACATCGCAGTGGACAACACTTCAGGGTTTTTTTTCCCCCTTTTTTCAGCAGCACTCTTTCTATGTATTTTTATTGGACTTATGTGTTAATAAAGCTTCTTACATATTTTGATCTTGGACTAATACTTTTGATTATTTTTAGCTTTGTTACTTTGAGAACTATAGCCCATCCCTCATGCCACTTTACAGCTGTTTTCCACACATTTAAAACAGCTTTTCCAGGACATTCACTACCGACAGAAATGACATAAAGGTATGTCTAGCATGCTTGGGCAACATTCTGCTGGCCACTGCTTATACACTGAGCAAAAATATAAATGCAACACTTTCGGTTTTGCTCCCTATTTTGCATGAGCGGAACTCAAAGATCTGAAACATTCTCTATATACACAAAAGACCCATTACTCTCAAATACTATTCACAAATCTGTGTTAGTGAGCACTTCTCCTTTGCAGAGATAATCCATCCGACCTCACAGGTGTGGCATATCAAGGTGCTGATTAGACAGCATGAATGTTGCACAGGTGTGCCTTAGACTGCCCACAATAAAAGACCACTCTGAAATGTGCACAGTTTTGCCTTACTGGGGGGGGGGGGGGGGTTCAGAAAACCAGTCAGTATCTGGTGTGGGCACCATTTGCCTCACACAGTGCAACACATCTCTGTCGCATTGAGTTGATCAGGTTGTTGATTGTGGCCTGTAGAATGTGTGACGACATGGTCATCAGTTTAAGTTAAATGTGTATTGGTGTTGGATATGTGTAATTATGTCATACTGTGTAACTTGTTATCAAAAGACTGTCAGCACCCCCCCCCCCCCTTCATTATCTCCCATTGTACTCTGAAATTGCTCAGGACAATGACATTTTGGCCAGGCTCCTGCTAGGCCTGTCTGGAGCTATTTTAGCAGGTGGACCCCTGTGGTGTGGTACAGACACAATGTCTAGGGAGGGGAAGGGGGATTACAGTTTCATCTGATCATTTTCTGTATATAAGTTTGTGCAGTTGCTCAATGAAGCAGACTTTATTTCACCTACACTAAGTCTCGACCAGTGACTGGGGAAAACTTAGAGCTAAAGACCAGCGGTTTACAATATCTCCTGAACAAGGAAGAATACAGAGGCAGAGATACTCTTCCTGAGTACTAGTGGTCCGTCACAGAATGTGGGTCCACTCCTCTTCAATAGGTGTGCGAAGTTGCAGAATATTGGCAGAAACTGGAACACGCTGTCGTATATGCCGATCCAGAGCATCCCAAACATGCTTAATGGGTTACATGTCTGGTGAGTATGCTGGTCATGCAAGAACTGGGAGGTTTTCAGCTTCCAGGAATTGTGTACAGATCCTTGCAATATGGGGCCGTGCATTATCCTGCTGCAACATGAGGTGATGGTCATGGATAAATGGCACAACAATGGGCCTCAGGATCTCGTCACGGTATCTCTGTGCATTCAAAATGCCATCCATTAAATGCACCTGTGTTCGTTGTCCATAACATACGCCTGCCCATACCATAACCCCACCGCCACCATGGGCCACTCGATCCACAACGTTGGCGTCAGCAAACCGCTCACCCACACAAGCTGTCTGCCATCTGCCCTGAACAGTGAAAACCGGGACTCATCCATGAACAGAATGCCTCTCCAATGTGCCAGACGCCATTGAATGTGAGCATTTACCCACTCAAGTCTGTTACGACAGCGAACTGCAGTCAGGTCCAGACCCCGATGAGGACGATGAGCATGCAGATGATCTTCCTGGAGACGGTTTCTGAAGGTTTGTGGAGAAATTCTTTGGTTATGCAAACCGATTGCTGCTGCAGCTGTCCAGGTGGCTGATCTCAGACGATCATAGAGGTGAACATGCTGGATGTGGAGGTCCTGGGCTGGTGTGGTTACACGTGGTCTGCGGTTGTGAGGCCGGTTGGATGTACTGCCAAATTCTCTGAAACACCTTTGGAGACGGCTTATGGTAGAGAAATGAACATTCATTGCACGGGCAACAGCTTTGGTAGACATTCCTGCAGTCAACATGCCAATTGCACACTCCCTCAAATGTTGCGACATCTGTGGCATTGTGCTGTGTGATCAAACTGCACATTTCAGAGTGGACTTTTATTGTGGGCAGTCTAAGGCACACCTGTGCAATATTCATGCTGTCTAATCAGCACCTTGATATGCCACACCTGTGAGGTGGGATGGATTATCTCAGCAAAGGAGAAGTGCTCACTAACACAGATTTAGACAGATTTGTGAAATTTATTTGAGAGTAATGGGTCTTTTGTGTATGTAGAAAATGTTTCAGATCTTTGAGTTCAGCTCATGCAAAATGGGAGCAAAACCAAAAGAGTTGCATTTATATTTTTGCTCAGTGTAGTTTAATGGGTGAAAATTTGGTGATACTCCCTTTAAACAATGCAACCTGCGGTAAAATTGCAGGCCTAATGCATGCAGAATAGTTTCTTATGGCAAAAGAAATGCAAACGTAAAAGGGGCATTTGAGATGTTTCTGGTCATGGTTATAGTAGACCTATGATCTTCTGCAATTAGCAGTGTAGCCCTGGCCTGTGGGATTAAACTAGTGACTGGGCCTGTAAAACAGAGCAGAATGAGAAGCCTATGCATCCTACACTTATTCGTCTTTAGTGTACAGTACACACTGAAGTCCAAAGTTACACTTTAAAGCAGGGTTCAGCAACCTTCAGCACTCCAGCTGTTGTGAAACTACGACTCCCAGCATGCTCCATTTATTTCTAGAGGAATTCAGAGGAGAGGACAGTTGAACAGGTTTGCATTCTGGGAGATGTAGTTTCACAACAGCTGGAGTGTCGGATGTTCCTGAGCACTGCTTCAAAGTTCCACTTTTAAAAGATGTAATGAATGGGATCCATGAGCTTGGACGTGGGGGTACTGGGGTTGATGAGGGGGCTTGCATCTATCTGTTGAACTGTGTGAGCTTTTACCCTTTTGGTTGCAGGTCAGAGAGTTTCAGGTTCTTGACATTTATTGACTGGTTGCCCTATTGAAATTGAAATGTCTGCATGTTAAAGCCCCATTGATTTCACAAGGACAATCTGCTGACAGTCCTGAGATCCAAAGATTTTTAAACTAATAGCTGATACATGCCAGTGACTGGATGTGCCATATTACGCCATGTCTTAGTGATCCTGAAGATCTAACTTCTTTTACTGTTTTCAGTGATGTCTTCTGACATTTCTAAATGAGAAACCTTCATCTTAAAGAGGACCTTTCATTGGTCCAAACATTGTGAACTAAGTATCATGACATATACAGCGGCGCCCAGGGATCTCACTGCACTTAATATTATCCCTGGGCGCCGCTCCGTTCTCCCGTTATGTCCTCCGGTATGTTCGGGGACTTGGTTATAGTAGGCGGAGTCTGCCCTTGTTCTGCTGGGCGTCTCCTTCTCCTAGGCTGTAGCGCTGGCCAATCGCAGCGCAGAGCTCACAGCCTGGGAGGTTTTTTCTCCCAGGCTGTGAGCTCTGCGATGCGATTGTCCAGCGCTACAGCCTAGGAGGGGGAGACACCCAGCAGAACAAGGGCAGACTCCGCCTACTGTAACCAAGTCCCCGAACATACCGGAGGACATAACGGGAGAACGGAGTGGCGCCCAGGGATAATATTAAGTGCAGTGAGATCCCTGGGCGCCGCTGTATATGTCATGATACTTAGTTCACAATGTTTGGACCGATGAAAGGTCCTCTTTAAAGGGATTCTGTCATGACATTTGAGGCCTATAACCTAAACATATGGCCGGGTCCCTACTAATAACCTGAATCCGAAACTGTCCTTATTAAATGTGCCTGTGGCTCTATTAGCACATAAAACAGGTTTTTATAACCTGTCATTCACCTACCTAAGGTGCCCAAAGGGATGTCGCTTCATACAGGGTGCCCGGCTGCAGCCATCTCCGTCTGGTGCCCAGTGCCGCCTTCCCACTAGAAATCGCCACCCTCCCTTTCTATAGAGCCGCCTTCCTCACCTCAGCGCCGACTCCCTTACCTGAGCACCGCCTCCAAAATCGTCCGCTCCCTCAGCCAGATTCCGTGCGGCTGTGAGAGGATGGCTGCAATAGGGCGGTCAAGGCAGGTTTGAGCGAAGTGCGCCGGACGGCGCATGCGCACTTCGCTCAACGAGGCTGCTGCCAGGAGTCTGCATGGGCGCATCAGGTTATACCTAGTGCGCACGCGCGGGATCTGACTGAGGGAGCGGACGATTTCGGAGGCGGTGCTGAGGTGAGGGAGGCGGTGCTGAGGTGAGGGAGGCGGCGCTGAGGTGAGGAAGGCCGCTCTATAGAAATGGAGGGCAGTGATTTCTAGTGGGAAGGCAGCGCTGGGCACCAGACGGAGATGGCTGCAGCCGGGCACCCTGTATGAAGCGACGTCCCCTTGGGCACCTTAGGTAGGTGAATGACAGGTTATAAAAACCTGTTTTATGTGCTAATAGAGCCACAGGCACATTTAATAAGGACAGTTTCAGATTCAGATTATTAGTAGGGACCTGGCCATATGTTTAGGTTATAGGCCTCAAATGAGTGGACAGAATCCCTTTAAAATGCTGTTGAGAACCACACTCCTGTTTCCTTGATGACCTTTAAACGTAGTGTTTTGGATTTTTATGACATACATATTTAATTTTCAATTTGTTTTCCTTCTGCTATACTTTTGTTCAAGTACATATTAGAGAATGTATCTCTTCTTTTATGTTAAATTTATAGGGACACATTTATTTTAGACGCCGGTCTTAATAAAGTCCCATAGCTGTCTTACAGCTTCCGAGCTGTCTTACATTTAGACCTTTTTCTACGCCCCCCCATGCCTCACTCACAATTTTAGACCTGGCGTGAGCAGGGCAAAGTCGCATATAGCGGCTCAATTAACGGTTGCACCTGAAATTTGCCTAATTTAGGTGTATTTTATATTAATAAATTACCCCCATAATATTTGTAAGAACTCCCGATGTGCACAAGACCACAGAACTAGATTTCCCCTATAGCAATCACCTTTTCCACATTCTAAGCGTGGCTCATGGTATACAGGTACCTCAAAACTTACAGTAGGGCTGAGTTTCAAAGCAACTCTCCAAACCAAGTTATTAATTAGGTGAACGTGAAGAAGCAGGTTGATCCCTGTTGTTTGAAACATAGAAACATAGAATGTGTCGGCAGATAAGAACCATTTGGCCCATCTAGTCTGCTCAATATACTGAATACTATGAATAGCCCCTGGTCCTATCTTATATGAAGGATGGCCTTATGCCTATCCCATGCATGCTTAAACTCACTGTATTTGCAGCTACCACTTCTGCAGGAAGGCTATTCCATGCATCCACTACTCTCTCAGTAAAGTAATACTTCCTGATATTACTTTTAAACCTTTCCCCCTCTAATTTAAAACTATGTCCTCTTGTAGCAGTTTTTCTTCTTTTAAATATTCTCTCCTCTTTTACCTTGTTGATTCCCTTTATGTATTTAAAAGTTTCTATCATATCCCCTCTGTCTCGTCTTTCTTCCAAGCTATACATGTTAAGGTCCTTTAATCTTTCCTGGTAAGTTTTATCCTGCAATCCATGTACTAGTTTAGTAGCTCTTCTCTGAACTCTCTCCAAAGTATCAATATCCTTCTGGAGATATGGTCTCCAGTACTGCCCACAGTACTCCAAATGAGGTCTCACTAGTGCTCTGTAGAGCGGCATGAGCACCCCCCTCTTTCTACTGGTAATTCCTCTTGCTATACACCCAAGCATCCTGCTAGCATTCCCTGCTGCTCTGTGACATTGTCTGCCTACCTTTAAGTCTTCTGAAATAATGACCCCTAAATCCCTTTCCTCAGACACTGAGGTTAGGACTGTATCACTGATTTTATATTCTGCTCTTGGGTTTTTACGCCCCAGGTGCATTATCTTGCTCTTATTAACATTAAATATATTGTAACAACATATTGGTGCTTTATAACTAATAATTAGAATAGCTGAAAAATACAATTAGCATGGAGAGGAGCAGAGATGTTAATGTCTTCTGGACTGGAAATTTTTCATTTTCACATTACTCACTTTAGTTTTGAAAAGCGATTATGGATGTCCTGTTGAGCTGACTTTGTAAAAAGTAGCAAAAAGGCTGTTTTCATACCAGCATATGGAAATCAGTGCGTATTCCGCCTCCAGAATATGCGGATTCTGGAGAATATAACATCCAGACTGTGATAAGTACTGAATCAGTAATTACATGCGTATTCCTTCCGTCCTGAGTTTTGGATGCACTCCCATTGACTATAATGGACATATTTGGAAGCAAATACGCACAAAAGTAGAACATCCTGAGGATTTCAAATGCTGACGGAAATGATACGCCCATGCGAATAGCCCTTTTCTTTAACAATAGCAGCTGATTCCGGTACATAAAATCCGGGACTGTATACAGCTTGCAAATATGCTCATGTAAAAGCGCCCCAATTGTCACAATGTTCATCCAGTGGAATAAATTCTCAAGGCAGATGTTAGACTTAAAAATGCACCAAATTAATCAGACATTGTGCAACATTTAATCAAATAATGCAAAATGACGGCAGCTCAGACTCCTGTAAAACTTACTTAAAAATGTGTTTAAATCTCCTGCCATACTGTTTTGTCTTACAGATATCTTTCAAAAACTTGCAGCTGTCAAAGACCAAAGAGAATGGTTGATAGAAAGTGGAGCACACAAAGTAAGAGACCGTTTTCCTTTTAAACCTAGAAATAGTGACTGATAGTACAAATTTTGATTTCCAAGAAACTTGCTTTAGCTCAAGGTGGTCTATGGGTATATACAAGAATGGATCAATTACATAAGCACAACACACTTCTAGTGTTCTCATTGTGAACATTTCGATCTCCACGCTCAGTATGGGAGAACATGATCTGGGCAGGTTTGAGCTTCTAGATAAAACAAGAATGTTTCCATTCACTAACTGAAGGCAGAGATCTTGAAATAATAGTTATTTGAACAAAAAGTATATTAGAAATTTGCATTACTTTTATTTACAGTTAATGAAATCATTATTTTAACCATTTGCCACCCCATGACTGAGATGCACACTATGGACAGCTGTCTGTTGCGCCACTATGATGTTTGTTTCCATGATGATCTTGGGGGTGCTGTCATTTCGCCCCTGAGATCAGTATCCATGCTGTAATTCACAGTCCTGATCCTGTCCAACTGCTTCAATCAGAGGAAGCGTCAATCTTGACAGCTAACCCCTTCGACTCAAGCATGATCACAGGAATAGCTGGCGGTAGATTAGCTGGCGGTAAATTAGATGTTTCATGTGTGTGCCTTTTAGGGCATAACTGCAGAATTGTAGTGGCATTAAAAAATCCTAAAATCCTTCAGTTTTTTTTAACACTGGCCAATAAGCTTTATATGTGTCACTCCTTGCGATGTACAGATCACTTTTTAGAAGTCATCTCATTATCATCACAGGCAAGATTATAATGACAGATATCAACTATATATAGATAGCACCAGATCCACCATTCACATAAGCTTTGAAAATCACCTATCTACTTCTTTCTTGTAAGATCACCTCTGCATAGGTTACAGAGCATGTCTAGAAAACTCTCCCATAGAAGCCAATGAGGTCCCCTCCAGTCTATTGTGTCTATGGCCCATTGTGGCTGCTGTAAAGCATATCTCTAAATGTTGTTAACAACAGCTCAGGCAAGATGGCTGCTCTGTCATCATGTTGCAGAAATAGAATAACAAAATTTACAATCATAAAACAAAAACAGGTTAGAAAAAAAGTAGATATATACTTACGTACGTGAAATAACCCTAACATATAGAAAACTAAATCCATTATTAACAAACGAGCTCACATATAAGGGCTCTTCTTCCTTTTTGCATCTTTAGAGTACAATATTCGGCCATATGGCTTAGCGGACTATGCAAGTTGATGGACCTAAACTAATCAGGGCACATCCCCCACCGCAACGGGGAAAGACCTAACAGCTGCACGCAAGTTATTGCGGCCTCTGCAATATGTCCCTCCTACTAGTCCTAATCGCCACTTAATCTCCTTCACAAATTCAAAGTGCAAGACACATATTAAATAGGAAATATAGGTATGAGGCGGCTCACTATAACTCAAAGGGGTGGAATAAGGTGCTCAATCCAAACAAAGCGTACCCAACGCTTGTAATGGAGGAGGAGTAAGTGAAAGTAGAGGGATGGCACTCAAAACATAGGTGATGTATGGAGGATAGGTAGATTCAAAGATTATTTTTTAAAGAATGGCTGAATGTGCCTAGAAAATGCTGTTCAAACTGCAGCATTTTCCCGCCACCCACTCCCACGTGGCAAGCCGACACCAGTTCGAGCGGGGAAACTCCGCTTCAAACGCATGTGACGTCACCGGAAGTGAAGACCGCACGGCCGGAATACTCAGCGGGCGGGTAACTGTCACGTGCACGCCGCTCTGCAGGAAGGAGCCGCTTACCATTCCACCAGCGACTAACAGGAGGGTAACGTACCTGCTTACACAGCAGTAGTTTTTTTCATATATACAGCTCATGACATCGGACCTGTAAAGAAACTCTGGTCACAAGGAGACACTTATCTTATTAGTCCACCAGATGTCTTTTCCTCCAACAGGACTTGAATACAATTGACATTTCAGGACATTGTCCATTATTAACAGGATTTGTACATTCATTCCCTCCACTGGATATTGCATCATAAGATTGGACTTTCCCTCCACAGACTCTTCTTCAACAGGTGTTAAATACCTCTCCTTTATCATTGGGATTTTTTTCCCACAGAATTTTTCTCCAACAGGATTTTTTATGAATTGACATTTAAACTACCATTTTACTAGTATGGTTATTTTATTTTATATTGTATACAAGTGTGGATACTTACAGATATATATATATTTACTAGCGATCTGCTTTATGAAATTGTTCACATCTATTGGCGACACACTTTATGATACTATTTTTATTCAGGCATACCCAGCCATTGTTTTTTAGGCACATTCAGCCATTCTTTAATAAATAATCTTTGAATCTACCTATCCTCCATACATCACCTATGTTTTGAGTGCCATCCCTCTACTTTCACTTACATATTAAATAGGGATTGAAATCGAATCACTGCTCCTGTATTGATAGCGCAGCCCGGGCATAACTGGTAGATCACATAACAACATTATAACACTGATGTAGTTCAAAGACTCTGGCCAATGTGTTTGTTTTTTCGACTTTATCCTCCTCCTCTCCAGCCCAACACCTAAAAAAATGACAAAATGAAAAAAATTACAATAAATAAATAATAAATATATCACATATATTTACTTGTTCCAAAATTACCACCCATACACATGAATGGAAGTCGACCGGTCCCAAAGGAATCAAGAGGGCAAGCCCCTCACTACAATATATTCCCAACATTATAATCAACATTAAGGCCATTGGACCTTAAAGAATTGAGTTTATATATCCACAATAACTCTTTCTTCTTCAAAATGTTGACCCTATTACCCCCTCTCCTGGGCATTGAGACATGATCAATAATTGAACATTTTTGTTCTTTTTCCGTGTGTTTCATGTCAGCAAAATGTTTAGATGGTAAATCAAGTTGTTTTTTACGTATCATGTATCTGTGATTATTTAGTCATGTTTTCATGTCCGTGGAAGTCTCACCCACATACACCAAATTGCATGGGCATGAAAGGACATATATATATATATATACAGACATGCATACAGGTAAAAAGTCTGTGGAATGGCAGGGGAGAAGAGGAGAGTATATTTTCTGCACCTATCTACATGCTCATTCAATTGTTATGTTGTATTTTCAGACCCTTGTGAAACTCTTAGCTGCAAGAGACAGTAACGTTTTAGTAGGTGCCCTCCTTGCTCTTACAAGTTTGGCTGAAAGGTGAGTTACTGATAAAGCTGAAGGCTGAGTTCCCAAGACTCCTGCATATGGTATTTTGTTCAATCTTTTTACTTGTTAGGCAAAAAAACACTATAGTTTTCAGCAAGCAACACTCAACATGTTATGATGTGAAGAAGGGAATAAAAGATTTATGGAACTGAATTTCATTTGCAGAATGTTTTGCATGTAATTTTCCCCATGTGAATATACCCTTAAGGGCTCACGCACACAACCTTATGCCCTCCGAGACATACAGTCAGTGAGCGGGCCATATGTCCCGGAGCGGCATACATCGTGCCGTAGGTTACTATGACGCTGTGCACATTGGGCCGCCCGCGGGACTATTGTTCCGCACTCATATGATATGAGTGCGGGACAATAGCCCCTTGGGTGGCCCACTGCGCACAGCAATCTATGATGCTGTGCGTACGATGTATGCCGCTCCGGGACATATGGCCCGCTCACAGACCGTATGTCTTGGAGGGCATACGGTCGTGTGAATGAGCCCTAAGAGTCAGATTAAGAGTTAGTCTTAAATTTAAAGTAATTAGTGGCTGGACTTTCCATTTGAACAGACTTCCACCAGACAATATTTTTTTATTTCGATTTGCATTTTGCACATTTTTTATCATCTGTTAGTTGAACATAATCTGTAGTTTTGTGCCTTATGATCAGACTTTATAAAAGCAGCGTCTATGCATGTTGTAAAATGTCAAGGTTTCTGCCACAAGTAAGGTTGGACGTTCATTTGTTGGCTAGTTAAGGTCTTGGGTCTATTACCAGCTAAGGACGTGTACATATTCATGCTTGGCCCAAGTGAAGCTGTAAAAAGATTATGAGATTGATTTATATTTACCTTTTTAGTCCAGAATGCAGAACTTCTATTAGTGAGCTCAGTATCGTAGAAAGTCTGATGATGATACTGCAAGAATATGATCTGCTCTCCAAAAGGTACGTTTGATGATTATAAGCTGGAAAATGATTCACATCAACATTTAAAGATTTTGTCCAGCAGTATAACATTTTTAGTAAAGAGGTTAAAAAAATAAAAGAATCTATGACCTCTCCAGCCTGTCAACGTTCCCATTCCAATGAATACAGGGTTCCTGGTGGTCCCTCCTTCACAGTTAAGTCTCAACACACAGGTAACGCAAGGAGAAGCCAGCTCAACTAATCACTGGCTGAGGTGGGTCACTGTTGCATATATTGATTGGCTGAGTGGATATCTGCTGCCATTTCCTGTGTGTCAAGCCTGAACCAGGAAGTGAAGAAGGGACATCCTAAAACATTTAATGTAAAAAAATGGCTTAATGTAGCTTAATGTGCCTAAACCTCAATCAATTGCCTTGAAACCTAAGTTCACAGCTTCCCAAACCTATCCTGGAAGTTTTATGGATTTTGGCTACCCTCAAGGCAAATGAGTGACATTAAGCTTGTTTTTTGGGGAGCTTATTGTGGCTTAGCGTACAAAAAACAACTCAGATGTTAACCAATTTTCCCCAAACTTCCCATCCCACTAGACTCTCTCTATGCCAACATATTCTGAAGATTTGGGATCATTTGATAAAACATACCAAAAGTTATTCACATTAAACTATTTTATTCCTTTTTTAAAACATTTAGCTTAATGTAAAAAGAGCTTAATGTGCCTAAACCTCAATCAATTGCCTTTACACTTTGCACAACCTAAGTTCCCAGCTTCCCAAACCTATCCTGGAAGTTAAATGGATTTTGTCTACCCACAAGGCAAATGAGTGACATTAAGCTTGTTTTTTGGGGAGCTTAAAGGGCTTCTACTACCAGAAATACTGTTATGTAGCTGACTGACATTAGCGATGCGCCCATGTCAGCACTACATAACAGTATATATCTGTAATAAATGAGATAAATGAGAACCTTCACAGACATACATAACAGTATGTTTCTAACATTAGTCCCTGCAGCCGTTTGTGTAAAAAAAGCACTTTTATTATATGCTAATGAGCCTCTAGGTGCTATGTGGGCGTAAAATCAGCACCTAGAGGCTCCGTCCACTCACACTTTATCCCACCCAGGTCCCCTGTTCTGCCCGCCCCGCTCCTCTTGATTGATGCCACGGTCCACCGCATTGTTGACGAAATCCCGCGCCTGCGCCATTCACTTCTGTCTTTGGCGCAGGCGCAGTGAGTTAAGGCTGCTCTCCTGATGTCGGCTTCCTCACTGTGATGTAGTCGGCGCAGGCGCAGTGAGGAATCCAGCACCAGGATCGCATCATTCACTCACTGCGCCTGCGCCGAAGACAGAAGTGAATGGCGCAGGCGCGGGATTTCGTCAACGTTGCGGTGGACCGTGGCATCAATCAAGAGGAGCGGGGCGGGCAGAACAGGGGACCTGGGCGGCATAAAGGGTGAGTAGACGGAGCCTCTAGGTGCTGATTTTACGCCCACATAGCACCTAGAGGCTCATTAGCATATAATAAAAGTGCTTTTTTTACACAAACGGCTGCAGGGACAAATGTTAGAAACATACTGTTATGTAGTGCTGACATGGGCGCATCGCTAATGTCAGTCAGCTACATAACAGTATTTCTGGTGGTAGAAGCCCTTTAATGTTGCTTAACGTACATAAAACAACTTATATGATGTGAAGTTTGGGGGAAATTGGTTAACATCTAAGACTCTTATCTATTCAATTAAATCCTGAAAAAATCTGTGCTTTTAGTAAAAATATAGCACACTATTATTTTTTTAAATATGACATTGGGGACATGACTTCATGTCCCTTGTTTTCTGTCAACGTTACCTTCATATTGCAATAACTCAGTTTGTAAGAAGACAATTATTTATTTATTTATTAAACTATATAAACCAAAACATAGTAGTGATCTTGGAGGAAAACTTCAGCCTGTATCTATAACCTTTCGGTATGTCCCTATAGATGATAACCATCTGGAATGAAGAATACATGAGAAATCCATTACAGAGGAGGTAGTGAGGGTAATAAGTATGCATATTCCTATCTATGGCATCAAATAGTTTAACGTGAATAACTTGTGGTATGTTTTTTCAAAAATAATTAATAAAAAATCTTCTGAATATGTTGACATAGACAGAGTCTTGTATTATAAGAAGTTTGGGGAAAACATCTGAGTTGTTTTTTGTACGTTAAGCCACATTAAGCTCCCCAAAAAACAAGCTTAATGTCACTCATTTGCCTTGTGGGTAGCTAAAATCCATGAAACTTCCAGGATAGGTTTGGGAAGCTGGGAACTTAGGTTGTGCAAAGTTTCAACGCAATTGATTGAGGTTTAGGCCCATTATGGTACATTAAGCCATTTTCACATTAAATGTTTTAGGATGTCCCGTGAAGAGAACATCGAGGACCTGGTAAGTGGTCTTCCCTCAAGGGTATTTTAACTAGACCTTACAAGCAAACCTAATCAAGTGTCACATATTGTTTTACCCCTTGTCTTGGTATTGCAATTTTCCTAATTTCATCTTTATTATAGTTAGCTGACAAGAAATGCAGTAGTAACTGAAATTATGATATGATGAATATGTTTCCTTAAAATGCAGACTTTCAGCAGAGCTCCTACGCCTTCTGTGTTCAGAGTCTGACGTAAAGGAACAAGTGAAGATTTACGACGGTGTTCCTACTTTGCTTAGTTTGCTCCACTCTGACCACCTCAAGCTGCTATGGAGCGTTGTCTGGATATTGGTTCAGATCTGTGAAGACCCAGAAATCTGTGTGGAAATTCGGACATGGGGAGGAATCAAACAGCTGCTCCATATTTTGAAAGGGTATGACTATTTTGTTTCAGAAATCAGGTGAAATGACTTGCTTTGAGCACTGGATTTTCTTCCATATTATAGTAAATTTAAATCATCCCACAATTTCATTTCAAGTTAGAGTCCTTTTAAATGGGCAGGTTTCTATCCATAACGAGCAGCATTCAACAATATATGAAGTTTATCGGTGCTCCTTTAAGGACCATACACATAGACAGATAATTGCCCACTACCCAATGTTTGCTCTAGTTTCTGATGCCCCTTATTTCCAATATTGTTGGCAGCACATTCCCTGTTTACATGGGCCGATATGCTGCCAATCAATGATAAGTTTTACGCGCATATAAAAGAGGCAATCAGCTGACAAGATTGTTTTTTGTCTGATTGCTGGACACCTTTACATGAGGCAATGATCAAGAAAGACCTTTTAGACTGTAAGGTACTGCAGATGCTACTAAGATCCAAAAGAAAATAGGGGGTTAATGGCCTGAACCAGCAGGTTTGCACTGAACATTTTTATGCCCCATTTATGTCCCACATGCAGCTGGTGAAGAAAATGTATACATGCATGTAGCATAGTGACATGCAATGCATTTTGGAAGTCTTCAGACCCTTATTCACATTTTATGTTGCAGACTTGTGGTAAAAAAATAATGAAAAAATCAAGATTTTCCCCATCATTCTGCATTCAGTACTCCACAATGACAAAGTGAAAAGAGAATGTTCAAAATCCTTGCTAATTTATTGAAAACTAAAAACTAAAATATTAATAAGTATTCAGACCTTTTACCCAGAACTTAGTTGAAGCACCTTTGGCAGCCATTACAGCCTCCAGTATTCTTGGGTTTGATTCTACAAGGTTTGCACACCTGGATGTGGCAATACTTTCTGTCAGGTTGGATGGGGACTGTTGGTGCACAGCCCTTTTCAGGTCTTTCCAGAGATGTTTGATAGGGTTTAAGGCAGGGACAAGAAAAAGAAAAAGGAGAGGGGATTAGTCACAGGCCTCTTTAGAAAAAAGGGGTCTGGGATATCCTGGCAGGGCGCCAAAGGAAAGACCGTATTGATGGTTAAGAATATAATCGGCAACTGGGAAGGTACAAGCAGCCACAGGTATATAGTCCAATTAGGAGGGTTCCTATATTGACATAGTGCAAATGGGTAAATGAGAGGAAAAAGAAACCTGTCAATGGCGCCAAATACCTGGGAAAAGCAATACTATCCCACTAAATAGTAATCACTGGTTGATTATGTGCAGTGTTCAATAATAAAACATATACCTCTAGATAGAGTGGTCCAGTCATCGATTGATAATAATAGGATACAGTCGTGTACTATAAACGTTAGATAAAACGTAAGCATAAAAACATTAAGAGGCACTCACTTCACCCAGGAGGGGCAGGGTGGGATAAAGCTCAAGACACCCACTCCGCTTCCTCCTGCGCCTGGATCGCCGTAGAGTATCCGGAATTGACTGCAGTCACGCTTCGTACATCTGGTCAAATATCCTTTATTAAGCACAGGGTATGGGTGGGGTGCAGGCTCAATGCGTTTCGGGGTCTTGCAAGATCCCCTTCATCAGGAGCATAACTACATTGCTACATGGTCTCATATTTAAACATGAAAAAGCGCCAAAAACGAAGGAAGTTACGTCCCTTCCAGTCTGCGCTCCAGCGTGGAACGCAAGAGGACTGGTAGGGAAGTAGAAGAGGCGACGTCATTTCCGATCCGCGCTCCAGTATGTATTGCGGCAAAACGGAAATGACGTCACTTCCGGTCTGCGCCTCAGCTTGGAATGCACTGTGGCTGACATGACGTTACGTCAGTTCCGATATGCGTTCCAGTGTGGACAGCATCAGAGTTACGGATCCAAACAGACAAGATCGAACGTCTGTATAGAGGCCATTAGTAGGTGGATTGCTGATCTTGCTTTGCTGATCTTGGATTGCTTTGCTGATACTTTTAAGATCATGCTAATCCATGATCTTAAAAGTATATAGAAATGTATAACAATATACTGCTGTATGAATAGATGTATGGGGAAAAAGAACTATAAACAGTATTTGAGTAAGTCCAAATAAACCCTAATTGGCTAGAACCTGTGATATATAAATATATGTATAGGAGCATATCACAGATTAAGAATCTCACTAATCTCAATATTCTAAAACAGTCATTTATAAAATAAAATAAGTCACTATGCAATAGTAATGTATAATGATAATATATAGTGATGTAAAAAATAAATCGATAAACGAAAGGATAGTGTATGGTACATATTCTGTCAGACAATTCTGTCCACAGACAGAGAAAATGTTAAAACAGTAGAATACAATAAAACCCGGGGATCATGATAATTTATAAGGGATATAATGGTGATAATGTTGTGTAATCCATCCCCCTTTGTCGATATTACCTAATTAATAACTCTATTGGAAAATAATCTCCTTGTGAAAGGAACATACAAGTATTGATGCATGGATAGTGGATACACAGATAATAGGGCCTATATATGATGAAAGAGCCCTGATTGTGTTTGCTTGAAGCAGCTACATAATATATCACTGGACACAAACTTTTCAAAGGGGTTTTCTGAGAATGTTCTACTGATGACTTATGCTCTGGATAGGTCATCAATATCTGATCAGTGGGGTCCGAAACCAATGAGCCCTGCTAATCAGCTGTTTGAGAAGGCACTGGCACTGACAGTAGCGCTACAGTCTTCTTTCATCTCACCAAGCACAGCACCCTTCATTTGATAGCAGCTGAACTGGGCCTAGGTCATGTGACCTCTGTACGTGATGTCAAATGGCCTAGGCAAAGCTGCAAGAAGGCAGTGTTGCTACTGCAAGCACATGTGCCTTCTCAAACAGCGGGTCCGACACCTGGGACCCCAACAGATCAGATACTGATGACCTATCCAGAGCATAAAGTTTTAAATAGTAGATGACGGCAGCATATTCTTCCCCAAAAAATGTAATAGTGGTTAGTCCATGAAAAATGTACAAAAAGGCTATAAAAGCTGCAACGTTTTGACTACGCAGTAGTCTTGGTCAAGCATAGTATGCAGTGGTCCCCCCATGTGTTATATAGGGCATATAGTGACACCCACATTTTGTTAAATCAATCAAATTAAACCATTTATATTCACAATTACCTAGCTTGAAACACTACCAATAGGAGATCAACAAACTGTGATTGCCATCACCATACACCTATATATTGGTGGTACTGAGAGCAGCGACCAATGGACACCTTACTTTAAGCACCATATCACAGCTTGGCGGTTTAGATCCTTCAAATGCGCATGTACAAGAGCGCAAATCTCCTCCCTGCTCATTTAGAATCGCCTTCGAGCTTCATCACCTGGTAATCCCTAAGGCTTCTTTCTGGTCCGGCTAACTCTATCACCTGCGCTCAGCTGCGATAGCCGCCTACCCTGCGCTCCTCCCCAGAATCTTCCGGTCATGTGATCCCACTCCGGTCATAAGTCATCAGTAGAAAAGGAAAGGTTATCAATATAAAAGTCTTAGAAAACCCAGTTAAAATCAGACATTTTTCAAATGAGAAAACTCAATAAATGTTACTGGGTTTTTCCAAGATTTTCTTTCTCTAGATAGGTCATCAGTATCTGATCGGTGGGAGTACGACACCCGGGACCCCCGCCGATCAGTTTTTTGCAACGGTAGCAGCGCTCCTGTGAGCACCGTAGCCTTCTCTAAGCTCAAGTGAATGGGGCTGAGCGCTATACTAAGCACAGCCGTTATACAACGTGCGGCACTGTGCTCGATGAGCAAGGAGAAAATTGTTGATCAGTGGGGGACCCCCACTGATCAGATACTGATGACCTATCCAGAAGAAAGCTCTTTGCTTCACTTCTGTATAGAGAGAGTCAGTTATTCCTGAGACAATGTCAGTGAAAGCTCTTGCTGAACATCACATTGTTTGTAATATATCACTTACGTTCTTCCAGAGAACAGTATCTAGTTTCTGATCGTTCCTCCATCGGGAGCTTGTCAAGTGCAAATGCTGCAGGCCGGATTCAACATCTTTATTTATCTGAAGATTTGAGCCCAAGAGAAATACAAGAAAATACCCTTTCACTCCAAGCAGGTAACATCATTTTTCATGTGCATTTTGAATGTCCTATGAATGATAGACAACTTTGTTTTTAGCTTGCAAAACAATTTACGGAATATAAAAATGAAGACAGTGGAGACTTAGCTAGCAAGTGGTAGTATAGTACACAGTATGACTCGGTAAATCAGTGAAGTATACAGTAAGACACGGTATCGGCATCATCGAAGGAGTCATTTAGCAATTCAGATCTTTGCTTCTAAAAATTGCTAGGAATAGCAATGGCCCAGATTTACTAAAGTGTCTGCACCTAAAATCTGTCCTAAAAGTGTCCTAAGTTTGCTTCTACTGTGCTTGAAAAGAAGGTGACGATTATTGGAAAAGGGATGGAGCTTTGCGGGATAGGGGTGTGACCTGAGATGCGCCTCTTTGTGCCAAAATTGCATTATTGCTCAAAATTGTGTCGCAGAGCAAACCAATAGTTGGCATATAATTAGACAATAGTGTCTGTCCTTGCACCACCTTTATCATCCAGCCTGATTCACCCTAGTGTAGGTCTAGACATTTGAATGAAAGGAGCACTGAACAAATTCAGCGGACTCATAGTTGTCTTTTGGATATATTTATGTGGAAAACACTCATACAAATATACTCCTACAGCATGCAGTCAAACACCGTCTTGAGGGGTGTGGGGAGAGTCGGGCGAGTGCACTCCTCATGAATAAACTGGACTCCTAGCAAGGAATCTGCTGTATTCTTTCAGTACTCCTATTA
Source organism: Bufo gargarizans (assembly GCF_014858855.1). Taxonomy (NCBI): domain Eukaryota; kingdom Metazoa; phylum Chordata; class Amphibia; order Anura; family Bufonidae; genus Bufo; species Bufo gargarizans. Next base: position 368,287,796 of record NC_058084.1, on the reverse strand, counting down.
GCCGTATGGCACAACATTTTTGTACCGTTTTGGCTACTAAGAATAGGGATTTGTAGCTGTAATATGACTCTCACATAGGGCAGTATATTAAGTTGACAGATCCACTTTAAGCAAATTTATACCTCCATCCCCTGCTGGTAAAACCCTTAGAGGGAGATTTATTATCTCCCTGCACCTGAATTCTGTCATAAAAAAGTTCCAAACCTTGTGTTTACGACTTGGACACCATTGTCGCAAAATATTTTCACAAGTGATTTTTTGAGACACCCTCAACACTTTTCTGAAAGAGGGCTTGGCTAGGCAGGGAGGGTGTGTGGCCAGATCTCACAAAAAAAATTATCTTTATTTTCGCCAGTTTTCTGGTGCAAATGGAGACAGAAATAAAAATGAAGTAGAAAGCGTCAGTGTTGATAAATCTTTCCCTTGGTGTTGTTTAGGTGCAGTACTAAAACAATTACTGACTTCAGTATCGTACCTAATAGACAAGAGGTACGATAGGACACATAAAGTGACGACAAATATAAAACATTTCACCCTTTGCCATCTAGTTTACATATGGCCACTGGATTTTACCAGCAGGATCATTAATTAAAGAGGTTGTCTCATATGACATCTCCAAACTAAAAAAAAAATACCCCAAATTACCCCAAATTGGCTCCTAAAAGGAAAAATGTGGTCGCCAAATTTAAAATACATATAATTATAATAAAAAAAGACTTGGAGGAGAATACTTGACCACATACCTCTTACATCCAGGGACATCTCCTGTCATGTAAACCTTCTCTTTCCTCTTCTCCTCCGTTAGACCGCCATGACAAATTCTTTCAGCCACATCTCGTCTCTACAGAGTTTGTAACACAAACACGTTAGATTTCTCCATCAACCTCCTCATCCTGGTGTCCCCACAGTGTCATCCTGCTGCCACTCCCAATACTATGCCTGTTGTGCTCCCCAATGCCCCAGGTAGTATACTGCTGAAAAAATAGTGACCCTAATAGGCATAATTGGGGTCATTTATCAAACTGGTGTAAAGTAGAACTGGATTTCCAAAAGAGCTGTCAAAAATGAAAGGTGGAATCTGATTGGCTGCTATGGGCAACTAAGCCAATTCTACTTTACACCAGTTTGATATAAATTACCCCAAATGTCCCTATAGTGTCTACAGCAGCTATAATGCCCCCTAGAGTGCCCCAGTAATAATAACATCCTATATTGTGCTCCAGGCAATAAATCCTGTATAGTGTCCCCAAAAATAATAGAATTGCCCCTACAGTGCCTCCCCAATAGCAAGGCCCCCACGCTGCCCCCATATGGTAATTTCCCTCCTGTGACAACCACCCACCAATCCCGCCGTACTATGTCACAGTTGCCATACAGGTCTCGTCTACTAGAGACTTCTGGAGGCAAATCCACTGTGAGCACAGTAGACGTTTAAGATTGGTTGGTGTGCCTATACATGATACAATCGCGATTGTATGTACAATCGGTAAAGTAAAATTATCGATTTTGCGCTGGAAATCAAATTAATTTCGTTATGAATCAGGGCGAAGAGACCCCGACTAGCTAATTCTAAAGGGACAAAACGGTTATTTGCAACCTAGCTAACTAATTAACAATGTATAAAAATAAGACACATGCGGTAGTATGTCTCCTCTGAGGACAGAGTACTTAGCATAGAACGGATAATCGAGTAACAAGGGCAAAACTGGAACGATTAAATCGTTAGTTTTATTTTAAAAACTATACACAAAAATATACATTAAAACTGACAGATAATTATACCTGCCAGTCGAACAGATTGGTTGGATGGAAATAGGTAAGAGATGGAAAGCAGTAGAATGTCTGTAAGTTCAGAATTACCGTGGTAGTGTCCAGTAAAAGATAAAGTCTGCAAGGAATAATCCAAGATGGCGGTGTGCCAGTGTCCAGCGGGAGGCCGTGATGTTAATTTACTTCAGATGGTAGATTAAGGACCAGGACCTGAGTGGGTCACTGTGTTTTACCCACTCTGTAGCTGGGAGTGGCTATGACACGTACAAGCCCAGCCTTGCGTAATTGGAAGAGGGTAGTTCTTGCCCTGAGAGGGAGAAAATCTGGCAGAATCTTGGCTTTGCCAGTTTCTCCGTACCCATAGGGTCAAATTAAGATCATATTTATAATCAGGACAATTTTACGCATCATCTGATACCAAATATGACTGGAAGATAATACAGGGTGCCTGAGAACCGTTATATCTCAGAGCGAGAATTTCCAATTGACTTGCGGATTTCCTGGAAGGTGTGTTAGAAGAACCGGAACATTTTCTGAAGAGATGGTTCATTTCGTATTTTCCTAACCCAGGAAATATGAAGGAAATATGGGAAAAATATGAAGTCTATGGATTGGAGGTGACCTTAAGGTCATCTTCCTTTTTGTACCAACCAGCTGTGTGATAGGGATCTGTCCTTTTCTTTTGAAGGTCTGACCAGGCTCAAGGAGTGTGAAAACTTATGCTGTGTTGGGGCCGCTCAGACTAGAGAGAAGGCCCGTTTATGAGATTTTGTCATGATGATATCAGATTGATGGATGTATAACCGGACAGGGGGTCAGTAGGAATCTTTGGCCAGGGTTTGCTAATTAACCTCTGCTTTGTGAGCTGTAACAAAAAGTTTTAACTCTTTGCGTGCAGGAGAGGGCTCTGGTGATTGTGTGATTTTAGAACATCATGCATTCACAATTTCTTCGTATTGCCGTGATCGTGAAGCGCCACACCCCCCACACTGCACCCACATAGTAGAACCCCATAGTAATCCCCCATAGTAATTTTCCCCTCCACACAGTAATTTCCCCCACATGGTAATTTCCTCCACACAGTAATTTCCCCCACACTGTCCCCATATAGTAATTTACCCCACACTGCCCCCACATAGTAATTTCCCCCACACAGCCACACATTGTAATTTCCCCCACACAGTAATTTCCCCCACACTGCCCCACACAGTAATTTCCCCCACACTGCCCCACACAGTAATTTCCCCCACACAGTAATTTTCCCCACACTGCCCCCACATAGTAATTTCCCCCACACTGCCCCACGCAGTAATTTCCCTCACACTTCCCCCATATAGCAATTTCCCCCCCATAGTAATTTCCCCCCATAGTAATTTCCCCCCCACACTGCCCCACTCAGTAGTTTTCCCCACACTGGCCCCGTATATTAATTTCGCTCACACTGCCCCCACATAGTAATTTCCTCCACACTGTCCCCATATAGTAATTTCCCACACACTGTCCCTATATAGTAATTTCCCCCACACTGCCTCACACAGTATTTTCCTCGACACTGCCCCATATAGTAATTTCCCCCACACTGCTCCCACACAGTAGTTTCCCCCACACTGCCCCCACACAGTAATTTCCCCCAAACTGCCCCCACACAGTAATTTCCCCCACACTGCCCCCACACAGTAATTTCCCCCACACTGCCACACACACTAATTTCCCCCACACTGCCACACACACTAATTTCCCCCACACTGCCACACACACTAATTTCCCCCACACTGCCACACACACTAATTTCCCCCACACTGCCGCACACAGTAATTTCCCCCACACTGTCTCCATATAGTAATTTCCCCCACGCTGTCTCCATATAGTAATTTCCTCCACACTGCCCCATTTAGTGATTTCCCCAACACTGCTCATAGAAGTGAATGGAGCTGTGACCGCGCTTATGCGGTGTGCTGCCCATTCAAATTTCTATGAGACTTCCGAAAATCGCCAAGTGGGCATGCTCAACCATTTTTGGAACTCCCATAAAATTATTGTAGAGCATGCAACGCATGCTTGCTGCGTCTTCCTTCACTTTCAGGGGCCCGTTCTGGAGGTGGGTGGGTCTCTCACATTGGTGGCATATACTAGCGATATGCCACCAAAGTCTCAGGTGAGCCAGCCGCTTTAATATTTATTGGTAAGTAGCTTAGGCTTTCACATCTGTGTTTTACCTTTCCGCTATTGAGATCCGTCATAGGATCTCAATAGCCAGGGAAAATGCTTTAGTTTTGTCCCCATTCATTGTCAATGGGGACAAAACTGAACTAAATGAAGCGGAGTGCACTAGAAGGCATTCCATTCCGTTTGGTTGCACCCCCATCGTGTACAGAATAACGCTGCAAGCAGCGATGTGGTGCGGAGCAGGACAGAGCAAGATCCGTTTTCTCGGAGACAATAGAAAATTGATCCGTCCCCCATTGAGTTTCATTGGTGTTCATGAGATAATACAACTGGAATCCGTTCAGAACAGATGTAGGCGGTTGTATTATTATGACGGAAGGGTTTTTGCTGAACCCTGCCAGATCCAGCAGTAATACAAAATATTACATGTCCTTTTTCCTTACTCTTTAAAGAGGACCTTTAATGGGTCCAGACATTATGAAATAACTAGCAGGTTATGTAGGGCACTGTGAACGGATGTAATATTGCTTAGTAGTTTGTCTGGGCACCGCTCCGTTCACCCGCTGTCCCTCTGGCTGTAGCGCGGTCCAATCGCAGCGGAGAGCGTCACAGCCAGGGAGAAGGTGCGTTTTTTTTTCTCCCTGGCTGTGACGCAGTCTCCTCCTCCCTGTACTCATGCTATTCATTAGCATACCAGCCGGGAAAACTGCAGGGGGGCACAGCGGGCGAAAGGGAGCGGCGCCCAGACAAACTAGTAAGCAATATTACATCTGTGCACAGTGCCCTACATAACCTGCTAGTTCATAATGTTTGGACCCATGAAAGGTCCTTTTTAAGCATACTCGTTCTTTCATGGGTGTTCAAGGCACAATCTGTAGCAGTTTGGTTACCAAAGAATTAAAGGGGTTCGCTACTTCATTTTGAATATATAACTTATCGATATAAATTGTCGGGCGGTATACATACTGAACTTTTATGGACCTCTTTCGGCCATCTTTGAATAAATAAGAATATGGCCTTTTATACATACATATATGTATATAATCAAACCCACTATAACTAGTATATATGGATAAATGTCTTGTCTTTAAACATAAATCTGTAAGGAAGCAAGTACTCTCTCGAACTGGTATAATTATAGAGAAAAATATAAGAATACACTTTAGGAACGTGTGGCCTTTCCATAAGCTCACACAAAATGGTGGACATATCACAAAATGGCAGATGCCACACTATTTAACATAGCAATTCATATTTAATTCATTTCGGGCCTATAATTATCTCGCCCAAATTTATTAAAAATCTGTGCCACTATTTTGGTCAGGTAATGCACTTCTCTTGGTTCAGAAATGTTTTCTCGCTCTACAGCATTCAGCTGTCATTCAAATAGTGTAAGGAGATAGAGAGTTGTGTGATTCTACAAGTCTATGAGCAATCTACACGTGCCCCAGCCAGGACCTATGGTTGTGAGGCCAGCAGTTTCTTTCTCAAGATGTTAGTAAGAAGGGACAATACTAATTGCAGGAAACTAAGATCTGGGTCTTCCCCCATGAAAATACTGAGTACTGCCATAGGTGCTGCTAAACATCCAGAAAACTAGAACATGCGCAGATTGCTCATGGACATGCAGAATCACATGACCCGCCATCTTCTGACATTTTATGCATGACAGCTCCCTGCTGTAGATGTAGAAGACGTTTCTGAATAAACATAAACTAAAAAACCGTGCAGAATTTTTGAAGAATCTATATATATTTTGTGACACGGTGAGAGGTTTTGTCTGGGAAAACAGGTATTTTCCTATGTGCTGCTGGGCTGATTTACTCCCAGGTGAGGTCAAATACCGGACCGGATTTTAAGTGCCGGTCTGGGTTTTGGCAGCACCTGGCTGTCCTTAAATAGGCAGCTGGGCTCAGAAACCAGGTCTCTGTGTTGGGATCTGGGAGCCTTGTGTCTGGATGAAGGCTTTCTACCTGTTTGGCATGAAAACAGGTTGGTGCTGCTATGGTCAAGGACTCTTTGACGCAGAATTGCTGCATGGTGTGAATTACCACCAACACAGCAAGGTGACTTGCTATAGGCTACCGTCAATCGCTATATGCCAGGAGGCTGTGTGCAACAGGTACCCCAGAGTCTCTAGATGATTTGTCTGATGACCCTAGTAAGGGCTACCCTGGTGCAGTCCCCTGAGTATACTGGCAGGAAAGTCGGGATGATGTGCATCCACGGAGACTTAAAAGACTACCCCACCACGCTGGTGTCTCTAACTACGGTGGCCGGTAGATGGACCCACGAGGTGGCTGTCGCCACAAATCTACATTATGAACTCATAATAGGGAGAGACTTCCCGAGCTTCCCGGCACTGTGTGTCTTGCTATGAGAGTGACTGATACCCATGAGACAGGGGTAACCCTAGCAGAGTGGCCCGGCTCAGGGGAGAGAACAGAACCCTGGGAACCTGAGACCGAAGGGCCAGCGGTAGGGGTGACCGCCACTTCGGTGGAAGAGGGGGAGACAACCCCGCTAAGTGTGATGGTGGGAGATGTGGAGGACTTGCCGCCGGGCCCTGAATTGGCAGACCTCAATGTCTCCAGGGATAATATTGCTACCGCCCAACGTCGGGACCCAACCCTGTCCCGCGCCTGGGAAAATGTGTTAATAGTAGATGGTGAAACACAAGAACCTGGGGCAGAGTAAGTGTTTCCCCAGTTTTGTGGTTCATCAGGATATGTTGTATTGGGTAAACCAACTACGGGGTGAGTCTATTGATCAGTTGGTGGTCCCCAAGGCTTATCACAGGCTTGTGTTAGATCTAGCTCACCATCACGTTCTCGGGGGTCACCTGGGGCTGCACAAAACTCAGGATCGTATTCTACAGTGGTTTTACTGGCCCAGCATATTCAAAGAAGTGGAAGAATTTTGTAAGGCTTGCCTGACCTGCCAGATAACTATCCCCCAGCCACATTTCCGTAGTCCCCTAGTACCTCTCCCGATTATCGAAGTACCATTTGACCGAATAGCTATGGACCTCATAGGCCCAGTACCGAAGTCCGCCAGAAGGCATCAACACATCTTAGTCATTCTAGACTACACTACTCGGTACCACTGCGACATACCTCAGCCAAAGTCATAGCTAAGGAAATAATGGAGATGTTTTCCCGAGTAGGACTACCTAAAGGCCTCTACTGGGTTCTCGCCCTTCAAACTGCTGTATGGCAGACACCCTCGCGTTCTCTTGGACGTGGCCAAAGAGGCGTGGGAACAACAACCCACTCCACATAAAAGTGTCATTAAGTATGTTGCCCAGATGCAAGATTGGATAGAGACAGTGTTGCCTCTTGTTAGGAAGCATATGGAGGCAGCTCAGCGAGCCCAGAGTTGGGTATATAATTGGCAGGCTCGGGTCCTGTTTTTTAACCCGGTGATCAGGTTTTGGTTCTGTTGCCGACCGTGGACAGTTGGTTCCTAGTTAGGTGGCAGGGGCCCTACAAGGTACTTGAGAAAATTGGAGATGTAAACTACAAGGTACACCAGCCAGGGCGGCGAAAACGGAGCAGGTGTACCATGTGAATTTACTCAAACCGTAGAAAGATAGGGAAACCTGTACAGAAGACATCCCTCGGCCGGTTTTCTAGGGGAAAAGGTACCGGCCCCTCTGTCTCATGCAAGAGTGGTGGCTGCCACAGTAAAAATGGCTGACAGCCTCTCCTCTAAACAGACTCAGGAGGCCAGGGAGTTCGTTAGTCGGAACACGGATGTGTTCTCGGTCCTCCCTGGACTCACTTCCATAATCCAGCATGACATTGTCACTGAGCCTCAGGCAAAAGTTTGATCAAAACGATTAAAACCATACCGGGTACCCGCGGCTCGGCAACAAACCATATCGGAGGAGTTGCAGCTAATGTTGCAGCTAGACGTCATTGAGGTGTCATAAAGTGAGTGGGCCAGTCCTAAAATATTGGTGCTGCTATGGTCAAGGACTCTTTGAGGCAAAATTGCTGCATGGTGTGAATTACCACCAACACAGCAAGGTGACTTTTTGTTTCATGATGACTGTGAATAAAACACTAAAGTGTGAATAAAACACTAAACTGTTTGATCCAAAGAACTTGTTGTTGCCTCTATACTGCGTCCGCTAATCCTGTCTACCAGAGCGAAACCCCTATACATATATATATATATATATATATATGTAAAATGAGTCGTATTAGAGGGACCTTTTTCAGCCACTATAATTAGTGTTTGGCGCAAATTTTCGAATAGCAAATATTAATCGCAAATATCGGCACTTTGAGAACTCGCGAATATTTAGAATATAGTGATATATATTCGTAATTTTGAATATTCTAGATTTTTTTTCATCAGTAATCTCCCTTCTTGCTTGTGGGCCAATGAGAAGGCTGCAGTGTCTTTGTCTGAGCTTAGCAACATCCCTAGCAACCAATAGGAAAGTTTCCTACCCCTTACTATATAAGAACCTCCCCAGCAGCCCTTGTATGCAGTATTTTGCAGATCTGAGAGAGACAGCCGTGTTATTGCTGTGATCTCTGCTTTCCTGTGTCATTACATTAGATAGTTAGTTTTTTAATTAGTTTATATATATAATACAGATAGATAGTAGGAGATAGTCAGTGTAGGTTAGATAGTGATATAGTGTAGCGGTTCTGCTGTCCATACATACATAGTGCTGTGATGTCACAAGTTCGCAACAATACTTAGTGCACCAATCACCAGTGATGGCCAGTTCGCATTGTTCGCCAGTGAACACATGCGGGCTGCCATCTTGACTCATCCGTCCGGCGATGCACAGGTAAGCCCTTACCTGTGCCTGTGTCGGGAGCCGGGCTGAAATCAAATGCGGTCACCGGGAGAAGGCAGTTCCGAGAACAGCCGCCGGGGGCCTTCAACGGGCTGTTCTCGGAACTGCCTGCTCCCGGTGACCGCATTTGATTTCAGACCGGCTCCTGGCACAGACACAGGTAAGGGCTTACCTTTGCATCGCTGGACTGGTGAGTCAAGATGGCAGCCCGCATGTGTTTGCTGGCGAACAATGCGAACTGACCATCACTGCCAATCACTAATAAGTAGTCAGACCTGTTAAAATGTGAAGTTGCACGTATTGCGCCAAAATATTCGTATCATTAGTGCCAATTTTGTAATCACGAATATATTGGAGCACTTTATCTGCATATAAAGCTATTGTAATGTTCTGCCGTGCCAACCATTTTCTCCAGTCTCAGGAAACTTCTAGCAGCTTGAAAAATTTAGCTATAGTGACCCATGCCTGTATTTTGCGCGCATTATGCGGATATTACATTGCTGATTTTTCGCGATTAAGAATTCACAAATATATAATGAATATTCTACCAAATATTCGTGAAATATTGCAAATTCGAATATTGCCCCTGTCGCTCATCACTACCTATAATCTCTGGGAACAAGGTACAACCATAACCTCTGCCCTCCCTATACTTACTCCTCTGGGTGGCTTTATGTCGATACACTTACTGAACTATATGAATTCTGGTTTTGATAATATATTCAATTTCTAAGGCCCCTTTCACACGGGCGAGTATTCCGCATGGATGCGATGCGTGAGTTGAACGCATTGCACCCGCACTGAATCCCGACCCATTCATTTCTATGGGGCTGTTCACATGAGCAGTGATTTTCATGCATCACTTGTGCGTTGCGTGAAAATCACAGCATGCTCTATTTTGTGCGTTTTTCACGTAACACAGGCCCCATAAAAATGAATGGGGTTGCGTGAAAATCGCAAGCATCCGCAAGCAAGTGCGGATGCGGTGCGATTTTCACGCACGGTTGCTAGGAGACGATCGGGATGGAGACCCGATCATTATTATTTTCCCTTATAACATGGTTATAAGGGAAAATAATAGCATTCTGGATACAGAATGCATAGTACAATAGCGCTTGAGATGGATCATGTGATGACCGGAGTGACGTCACCACAGTCCTGTTCCTGCACAAAGCAAAAAAAGAAGCCAGAAGAGATGCCGGCTGCGCGATCAAGTGGATTAAGGTGAGTTAAAAATTTTTTTTACATTTTTTTAACCCCTCCAGCACTATTATACTATGCATTCTGTATTCAGAATGCTATTATTTTCCCTTATAACCATGTTATAAGGAAAAATAATACAATCTACAGAACACCGATCCCAAGCGTTGCGGGAACATAGTTGGTACCCAAACATGCCGATTTTTCTCACGCGCGTGCAAAACGCATAACAATGTTTTGCACTCGCGCGGCAAAATCGCGCATGTTCCCGCAACGCACCCGCACCTTTTCCTGCAACGCCCGTCTGAAAGAGGCCTAAGTGTTTTACTGCTAGAGGTAGAGGACATTATGTCCATTTATTTCCTGTATCTGACTGTTGTCTATTATTATTTAATACTGACCTGTTGATAATATAAAATACATTTTATAATATATTAAGTCTGCATTAGTAATTTGTGTTTTTGTCTCCCCACCAAAGTATTGAGCCATATTGCACCTATGCTGAATATAAATGAACTGGAGAGTCTCTTTTTTCCCTTCTAGCATGCTGTGCAGCACTTACCGAACTTGTGCTCAATGACACAAATGCTCATCAAGTAGTCCAGGTACATTCATATTTCTCTGTACATGTCCGAGAAGGCTACTCTTAGAATAATAATTTTGACACTTGAGTGTAAATTATGCATTGGTCCTTTCTATAAACACAGTACATTCATCAATGAGAAGACTTTTTTCCAAGAGCAAATAGCTCTTCTCTTGTAGGTGACCTCCCTGAAAGTCATTGCCCCACTAACAGGACACTGGTAGGTATTCCCTTCTGTAGTAGAGACCTGTTTCACACTTTTTGGGAACTGTCAACAGAGACCGGAGTGATGTGTTTAGCACTAAAATGCTGTCATCAAAATATCCTGACCTGCGTTCTCCCTGTCGCCTCAGTAATAGTTGATGGCTGATGATGTGTCTACCTCTAAGTATAACAGGCTGGGCTTATAAATACGTTCAACTCATTTTTAGCAGTTATTTTACCAATGCCACAATGGTCCTCTAGATAGTGCCACCTGCTTTCCTCCAGATAGCTCCTCATTAACTTTCCTCACCTCATTAACGGTGCACCCCTAAATTTAAAGCATAAAAGTAATAAGGGTGGAGTGATAGTCTCAGATTTCCAATTGTGCTGAGGGACCTTCTCCTCTAGCTTCTGTGAAAGGAGTGCACAGATTAGCGACTTGTACATCTGATATTTGAGGGACTGAGATAGACCAGAGAAAGAGCTACCTTATATTGGCGGACCTCTATTGTGTCCTCAGAACGGAGATTGTAGAACGAGCGATAGACATCACAGAATTTTTCTGCAATGGATTTAGTGTTAATTACCAAAGTAAAAAAAATAATCACAAAAAAAGATACCAAATGTCCTGCACGATATGATAGTAAATATGCAGATGTGCATGGCTACATTTAAAAAGTCACAGAAAAGAATGCACCATAGCAATAGATGCAAACACAACATATGGACTAAGCCCTCACTCTAATGATAAAATCTGAGACTCTTAGGCTGCTTTCACACCTGCGTTAGGTGCGGATCTGTCTGGTATCTGCACAGACGGATCCGCACCTATAAATGCAAACGATGGTATCCGTTCAGTACGGATCCGTCTGCATACACTTAGTCAAAAAAAGTCTAAGTCTAAGTGTAAGTCAAACGGATCCGTTCTGACTTTACATTGAAAGTCAATGGGGGACGGATCTGTTTACAATTGCACCAATATTGTGTCAATGTAAACAGATCCGTCCTCATTGACTTACATTGTAAGTCAGGACGGATCCGTCTGGCTCCGCACCGCCAGGCGGACACCAAAATGCTGCAAGCAGCGTTTTGGTGTCTGCCTCCAGAGCGGAATGGAGGCGTAACGGAGCCAAACTGATGTATTCTGAGCGGATCCGCATCCATTCAGAATGCATTGGGGCTAAACTGATCCGTTTGGGGCCGCTCGCGAGAGCCTTGAAACGGATTTCACAAGCGGACCCAGAAACGGCAGTGTGAAAGTAGCCTTAGCCAATATATTTTGATCAAAACAGATCTGTGCCCACCTACCCAGCGCCAAGGTGGTCTCGGGTTCAGGCATGTCTATCTCTATACCTACCTATACAGCTGTGCATCTATGTTCATGAGTGTGCTGCTCCTAGTTACCGGTGAGCGGAGGAGCACACACACCTATATGTACCACCATAATCAGGGTCGCCTGTTAGATAGGAGGGGCAAAAGTGCACATGAGTGCTCCCAGGATAGAAGCTCATTCTGAAGGTGTAATAAGGGACTGTGGGATCAGACTACACACAGCATTTGTTTGTAGTCTGTAACTATGGAAACAGCAGCTGCTTTACTTTAGTTCACAAAGGTATACCTAGGAGCTGTATACAGAAAATAGCATCATATTTTCAATCAAGATAGTTTTTTTTGCAGAGTTATTGAAGAAAAGATGATTACAGAGAAACGCACATACATTTTAGCTGGGGATTAAGTGCTAAAATATGTAAGCAGATTACTGTATTTTATAAGACACACCTGATAATAAGAGGCACCTTTATCATCAGTCCTCAGATTAGACCCCCTATCTTCATCAGATCTCAGATCAGACCCCCAATCTTCATCTGACATAACAAATCAGACCCCCAATCTTCATCAGACCTCATATCAGACCCCCCAATATTCATCAGACCCCCAATCTTTATCAGACCTCAGATCAGACCCCCAATCTTTATCAGACCTCAGATCAGACCCCCTATCTTCATCAGATCTCAGATTAGACCCCCAATCTTCATCTGACCCCACAAATCAGACCCCCAATCTTCATCAGACCTCAGATCAGGTTCCCAGTCTTTATCAGACCTCATATCAGACCCCCCCTCCAATATTCATCAAACCCCCAATCTTTATCAGACCTCAGATCGGACCCCCAATCCTCATCACACTTCAGTTCGATAGTTAAATAAATAAATAAACTGACCTCCTCTTCTCTGGGTGCCACGCTCTACCTGCACACACTATTCCCTGGTCTTCTACTGGCTCTGCGCTGTGACCTTACATCGTATAGTCCTAGTGCATGTCTAAGTGCACTGCGTCCTGACTCTATACACAGTGAAGACACAGCACAGCGGGTGCCTGGAAGAAGACCAGGGAGCGGCGAGTACAGCCAACATCCACTGCTCCCCATGCCTCCTGCATACTAATGAGCTCTTCTATAATGAAAGTGCTCTTTAGTATTTGCTTTATAAGACACACTGCCTCCCCCCCCACTTTTTGGGGAAAAAGTGCATCTTATAAAGTGAAAAATCAGAGAGCTATATAAAGTTAGAAAAGAAAAAGTGATAGGTAAACATCAAGTGGTACGAACCAACTGAAGTAATTTGCATGCATTAAACAAAACCAGGATATTCCTAAAAATAAAACACATTCCTAAAAATGGTGCCCATCAGAAATGGTGTTGTTGCTCATAGCTGACAAGGCAGTTTTAACTTTTAAGCTTTTTATTTTCCTGTAGAAAATCTGGTGATTTCATTATACAAGACTCTTCTCCCCACTCCAGTTTTCTGGCATAAAAAAAATTGCAAACACCGTGTGTGCAACTTTTTTAACACTACTTGCAGAAAACAATTTTTGCACGAGAGATGTTTCTCCGCCATCCTTGACCCTTTCCTGAGGGGAGGGTGTGGGACCGGTGGCCCCAGCATATTTATCTTTTACACCAGTTCTCTGGCGTAGATTTCAGATTCGTTGCCCGGACTGCCAGAGCCGCTCCTAATTTATCACAAGGAATGTGCCTCGTCATGAATTAGGTGCAGCCTCTGGCAGTGCACGCAGATATCATAGATTGGCGTAAAACGCTGGTCTATGATAACGTCCCCCATCAGTTTCCACTAATGTATTACAGGATAGGTATTGAGTCACGACCGAATCCTGATTGTTCAGCTTTATTGTTGAATTAATAACACATTGCACTGTGGTGTGTTATAAAATATTGATCTGCTAATTGGAGAAAAGGTTACAGAAAAGCCTCTGTTATTTCGCTATTTAGCGAAAGGCTAAAGTAACTGTACAGGTTTCAGTCAGCCATTAAAGGCATCATAATCCTCTGCTCATATTTTAGCAACTCAGATATTTCTGGTCAACATAAAAATATTAATGTTTGTGTTTTTGAAAACATTGGTTTCTAATGCAGAGATATTTCTTCTTGTATCCGTCATGTAGGAGAATGGTGTTTATATTATCGGGATGCTGATTTTACCAAGCAGACAACATGACTGTATTAAAAACAAATTTACAATGTTACAGGTAGGATTACAATCCCCTTCTATATTTTGCACACTTTCTGGTTCTGTCCTAAGGCCCAGTTATTTAGGTTGAAACTACCACATGATTTGGTCTTAGGTCTTAACAGCCCTTGCCGTGTATATATTTGCAACGTCCTTATAAGTGAATTCTTGGAACCTGTCATCCTGCAGGAATAAGTGCTTGAAGGGAAACTTTCAGAGAATCTAGCAATTGTAGTAATGTACTGGAAGTGCTGGATTCCCTGAAAGTTTCCTTTGTATCCCATTGCATGATGGGTTTCCATGGGACCTGGGTGCCTCGCAATGGCCTTCAGTCTGCAGTGTATGGAAGCCTTTTAGAACCTAAAAAAGCAAGCCTCGTATAGCTTCATTGATAGCAAAATTGAAATGCTGCCTTTTGAAATGGGGTGATAGAAAAACATTTTTATTTTAAAAAAGGTCTTTTTATTGTAGAAAAGCAGAAAAACATAAAAAAACGGCTGTTGGTTCAGTTATCAGTATAGCAATATAAAAACAAATAAATCAAATAATATGGTGCACGCCTCACCAGACTTAGAAAAGCTTACACAGAGCTCAAATGTCACACTATATACAGTGGCATGCAAGAGTTTGGGCACCCCTGGTAAAAATTATTGATCTCCTAAAGGCATAAGGTTAAAGATGAAACACACTTTTCAACATTTTAAGCAATATCAGTGTATTATTTTTTTTTATATTTTTTTTACAATTTTAGAGTGAAAGAGGGAAAGGTGTACCTTGCAAAGTATGTGAACCCAAGGAGATTTGAGAGCTCAGATAACTTTGACTGAGGTCTCAGACCTTAAAAAACCTGTTAGGGTTAAGACTATTTCACAATCATCGTTAGGAACTGTCAGGTGATGCAAATTTCAAAGGTATATAAATACCCAAACTCCTTTAACCTTGTCTCAATAAATAGCAGCCATTGGTTCTTCTAAGCAGCTGCCATCTGAAAATGAAAATGGCTGAGGCCCACAAAACATGAGAAGGATATAAGAAGATAGCAACGCATTTTCAGGAATGCCATTTCCTTAGTTTGAAATGTAAATCAGAAATTGCAGTTAACAGGAACAGTGAAGGTCAAGAGAAGGTCTGGAAGGCCGAGAAAAATTTCAGAGACAGCTGCTCGTAGGATTGCTAGAAAGGAAAATCAGAACCTCTGCTTGACTGCAAAAGACCTTCAGGAAGATTTAACAGACTCTGGAGTTGTGGTACATTTTTCTACTGTTCAGCACCACCTGCACAAATATGACATTCATGGAAGAGTCATCAGAAGAAAACCTATCTTGAGTCCTCACCACAAAATTCAGCATCAGAAGTTTGCAAAAGAACATCTAAACAAGTCTGATGCTTTTTTTGAAACAAGTCCCGTGGACCAATGAGGTTAAAATAAAACTCCCTGGGCACAATAAGCAAAGAGGTGGATCAATTATACTTGGAGGTTGTGGTGCAGCCAATGGTGCGAGGAACATTTCACAGTTAAAGTGAATAGTGAATTCAATATAATGCCAGCAAATTCTGGAAGCAAACAAAACACCAACTGTAAATAAGTTGAAAAGAGGGTGGTTTCTACAAATGGATAATGATCCTAAACACACTTAAAAATCCACAATAGACTACCTCAAAAGGCGCAAGCTGAAGGTTTTACCATGGCCCTCACAGTCCCTTTATCTGAACGCCATTGAAAATCTGTGGATAGACTTCAAAAGAGCAGTGCATGCAAGACGGCCCGTGAATCTCTAAGAACTGGAAGACCTTTGCAAAGAAGAATGAATTAATCCCTCAAATAAGAATTGAAAGACTCTTGGCTGGCTACACAAAGGGTTTACAAGCTGTTATACTAGGTACTAATGCATACCATGCAGTGTGCCCAAAGTTTTGCTTCACGCCCTCTTTTTTTTTGTTATTTTGATCATATAAAAGATGAAAATATATATTTTTTTTGCTTAAATTACAAAGGGAATGTGTCATCTTTAATAAATGTTATGCCTTTTGGAGATCATTTCGATTTAACTTGCTTAAATGTTCACAGTAACAGTAATTTTTAGCAGGCATGCTGTTCGCAGTTGTCAGATGTTAATTGACTCTATGCCACACAGACGTAAAGCAGTTATCAGAAATAAAGGTTATGCAACCAAATATTAGTTTACTGATTAACAGAAAGGCAAACTGTCTAAACAAATTTCAGTTTATAGTGCAAATATTCGAGTTTGTAACTGTAAATGCAAACACTGCTATTTTGTGAACAGCCTATTATTCCTTTTTCTTTTTCAGTTTAAAAATGTATGTTTTGTTCATGTTTTCATTTGAAATTGACGGTGCAGTGCTTCCAGTGCCTTTGTGTATATGGAAATAAATGCTATTAAGCGGAATTAGCTTTTTCTCAGTAGTTTTAAACACACAGCTATTATTTAGCACATAACTCGGTGTGTGTGTGTGTGTGTGTATATATATATATATCTAAAAAATTATTTTTATACTTTACATAGCGCCAACATACTCCACACCACTTTAAAGGGTTTCTGTGACCAGATTTAATCCTATTAAGCTAGCTGACAGTAGCGATGTTCTACTGTCAGCTAAACCTAACTGGCCTATTCCTACTTTTATCTATGCCCCCGTTACGGCAGAAATCTAACTTTTAAAAATATGCTAATTAGCTTCTAGGAGCGGGGGGGGGGGGGGGGGGCATTGTTCCTGCTCCTAGAGGCTCTGTTCTTCCACCTTTGTCGCCTCCCTCCAAGTCCTGATTGACAGGGCCAGGCAGCACTCCGTCTGCCAGCCCTGTGTTCTGGTAAAATCTCGCGCCGTTCAGTATTCGGCGCAGGCGCGGTGAGGAAGCTGGCAGCCTGCAAGCGTCTTTCCCTCACTGTACTGTGCCGAATGCTGAACGGCGCGAGATTTCACTAGAGCACAGGGCTGGCAGACAGATGCGAGCGCTGCCTGGCCCTGTCAATCAGAACTTGGAGGGAGGCGTCAAAGGTGGGAGAACGGAGCGTCTAGGACAGGGGTAGGCAACCTCCGGCTCCCAGCTGTTGTGAAACTACAATTCCCAGCATGCTCCATTCATTTCTATGAGAGTTCTTAGAAGAGCAGAGCAAGTATGCATACTGGGAGTTGTAGTTTCACAACAGCTGGGAGCCGGAGGTTGCCTACCCCTGGTCTAGGAGCAGGAACAACGCCCCCCCTGCTCCTAGAGGCTAATTAGCATATTATAAAAGTTAGATTTCTGGCGTAACAGGGGCACGGATACATATAGGAATAGGCCAGTTAGGTTTAGCTGACATAACCACATCACTAATGTCAGCTAGCTTAATAGGGTTAAATCTGGTGACAGAAACCATTTAAGGACATTATCGACAGGGGTACACAATATAGGTTCCCTATCAGTATGTCTTTGGAGCATGGGAGGAAACCCATACCCAACTCTGTCTATATCTATCTATCTCTATATATAGTAAACACATAAAGATGCTCACATTAAAAATCTTTGCCACACACATTTCAAAATATTTTACATGCCATTCAATTATACTAAATATGAGAGTGGCAGTACAAACTTCCAGATGGTAGCAAAGCTCTTCAGCAAGGATGTACAGCCAGATGGCCTAAGATCATAGACTATGGGAGATGAATGCCATACTTGGCAGTAATGGGTGATTATGCACGATCCTACTGAGTGGTACTGTTCATTGTTAAGGCATAAATATTTTAGCTTCTCTGCCTTTTTTGTCTTTTTGTCCAACAGTGTTATGCGTTCAGAGCATTAAGATTTCTCTTTAGCATGGAAAGAAACCGAGATCTGTTCAAAAGGTAAAGTATGCATATTTAAAATACAAGAAGGGTAATATTGTGAACTCAATGTTATATGTAAAATATGTAAATCGTACAACAAAAATTTACCATAGGGGATCAGCAGAGAACCCTGCGGTTTTATGGAGTCCAGTCAGGGCTCTTCATAGAAATCTGTCTGAATGATAGGGCAGTCTCCTGATGGGATTCTGCACAGTAGCTATGTTGAGTTTGTTTTAAATAGACTGTGGTTGGCAAACAAATGGCAGCACTTTAGGTAACTCTGCAATGTGGCATTTGAAAAAGAAAAACCTGCCATCTATGCCTATGAATCTTTTTAATCTTCGAGGTATGGCAATAGGGTTCTGTGTCAATGATATTGATGAGATTGAGTGATTGATTACATTTAAATGAGCCGCTGATATCATGTATTTGCTTTGTCATACTGTATTTTACCGTGCATCAGTGATCCAATAGTTTATACTCGCTGCTCAGTGTCATTACTTAGCTTTTTTAGGTGTTGAGAATCACTGGTATACAGTATTACTATGAAAACAGGCAATATAGCTGGTAGCTTTGAACATAATTTTCACTGAAATCCTTAAAATGGTGTTCTAGTAGTACATCATGGGTTCTGTAGCTTTACTGCATTTTCTCTAGCCGCCACTAGGGAGAGCTCAGTATATAGAGATTCTTCAACTTTCATTTATTTCACTAATAACTGTATACATTCTTATGCAATGAGCTCCCCCTGGTGGTGGCTGCAAGTGGCCAGTTTTATAATATACTGACTGAAGGAAAGCACGAGATTATACATGTATCTATGCCAGTTGCCTGATGTAAATACTTTGAGAAATATGATGCACCTTTTTCACTTTTTCCAACATAGAAGTTTGATGAAGTGAATGAGGCAGAGTGTGAGTTTTGTTATTGTTTTTTTTTTTATTTGTTTTTTCTTCTTCTAAGAAAATCTGGAGAGTTGTACTTTACATTCCATATTACCTGAGAGTGTTTGACACACACGTACTGAAACTGGGTGTGGCAGGGGGCAAAATGCCAAGTTATGGTATAGACATTATAAGCTTTGTGTACACACTGGTTCTGCGTATATGTCAGTGGAGGCAGTGACACATTCCTGACCCATAAACCACAATAGAATGCAAAATGTCAGCTTGCCACATTTGCAGATTGTACCTTCCTAGGCAGGTGCATGACAAAGTGAGATCACTGGGAAGTCCGCAGAATATAGGAGAGAAATCCAGCAGTCCGCTAGGATTGTCTAAAATTATTTTTTGACTCTTCTTGATTAAAACTACTATCTTTTGATAGTCCTGAAACCTATTCTTAGCAATCTTAGTGAAGTGCAAGATTTTTCTTCTGTGTTATAGAGGCTATAATTGTATCCATTAAATTTGATGCATTATGAGCTTCTCAATAGCCTTTCAGGGCATATCCATTAAACAGATGCCATTACAGCCTATGGGTGATGATGCCACTGTTTATCAACTGTCACAGGCATGCATCACCCATATGGCTTCTGTTTATTAGATATGTCATTATAAAGCAATAGAAAAGCTTATGTACATGTTTGATGTACATGTGTGTGGCCACTGCTGCTGTGCTCACCTTTCCTGATTGTCTGGACACGTCTTCCACTGTTTCTTGCACCCAGATCTTCACCAGCCAATGGGAAGGTGCCTGAGAAATAAGGTTCTTAGACTGCTAGTTCCTGCAAGGGTGTGTGTCATCTCTGACCCTCTACTATCTGACCTGTGCCTGCCCTCTGTATTGTACCTCCACTGTCTGCTCTGACCTTAGACCATTTACCAGATAGCATGTACTCTGCCTGCCCTGACCTTGGCCTGTCCCTAAGCGTAATTTTGCCTGACCCCTTGGTACCCTGTCTCTAACTGATATGGATCAGCTGTCAGTCACACAGAGACTACTTCAGGTAGTGGCCCGGTGGTCAACCTGCAGCGAAGTCCAGATCCCTGTACAGGGGTTATAGGGTGAAAACCAGGGGACTGCCCTTAGGAGTAGCCCAAAGTGAAATCCATTGCGAGACACAGTGGTTCTACACACACTGCCACTATGAAAAAATACAAACAATGTATGTACTGCCGTAACAATGACAAAATACAAAAATGCATGCTTTGTCAATAGCAAAGTTTTGTCATCCGTAGCTGAGATCTAGGAAAGTGGCAACTTATATGGCTGTAATTCCTGTTGAAACTTATGCAAACATTATGGTCAAAACTAAATCGAAAAAAAACTAAATGGGAATATTTCTGTAAGTGTAATGCCTGTAGGTAGGGACACACATGGACAGTGAGCCCTAACCTAGAACCCAGTCTTCTTTCCCTACCTACTTGCAGTGCAAGCCCTAGGTAGCAACTGGTTGACAGTCCCTCTGCTACTAAGATGCAGAGACAGACAAACACCTGGAGACAAATGACACAAAGACATGGTCATACTTAAAGAGGACCTTTCATCGTTCCAAACATTGTGAACTAAGTATCATGACATATACAGCGGCGCCCAGGGATCTCACTGCACTTACTATTATCCCTGGGCGCCGCTCCGTTCTCCCGTTATATCCTCCAGTATGTTCAGGGACTTAGTTATAGTAGGCTGAGTCTGCCCTTGTTCTGTTGGGCATCTCCTCCTCCTAGGCTGTAGCGCTGGACAATCGCATCGCAGAGCTCACAGCCTGGGAGAAAAAACCTCCCAGGCTGTGAGCTCTGCGCTGCGATTGGCCAGCGCTACAGCCTAGGAGAAGGAGATGCCCAGCAGAACAAGGGCAGACTCCGCCTACTATAACCAAGTCCCCTAAGTCTCCGCCTACTATAACCAAGTCCCCGAACATACCGGAGGACATAACGGGAGAACAGAGTGGCGCCCAGGGATAATAGTAAGTGCAGTGAGATCCCTGGGCGCCGCTGTATATGTCATGATACTTAGTTCACAATGTTTGGACCGATGAAAGGTCCTTTTTAAATAGGTCAGAACCAGGAGGAAAACACAATACAAATACGAGAGACAGATAGCGGTCAAAAGACGAGCCAAGGTCAGAACCAGGCGGGATGCACACTACAAATCGCAAGAGACAGAGAGTGGTCAAGTGGACAAGCTGAGGTCAAAAGCACGAGCAATCCAAATCAGCACAGGAACAAGAACCAGGAACCTAACTAGTGAGCCCAAATAAGACTATCACTGGGGCTGGTGTATGGCCAGGAAGAGGTTTAAATACAGCACCGAGTCCCTGGATGAGCACCTGATAGGGGCTCCATTAGTCAGAAACACTAGCACACAGGAATAAAGCAGCTCAGCAATCAGCCCACTGCTAATCTCCTCCAGCAAACGCCTGCTGCAGGGAGAAGCAGAACCTTGCATCTTGTTGCTAAGGATGCTGTCGCATCACCAGGGGGCGTGGCTCAGCAGTGCGTCTCTCCTGACGAGGCTGAGGATCTTGGTGCTTAGACAGGTTTATGACAGTAGGTAAAAGAAAAATAGTTTCTAAACTTTGTCTACAGCACTAATGTCTGATTGACTATCATATAGCAGTGGATGGAAATGCCTTTGTGTGTAGTAATGTCAGGGGTGCACCTAGCCTTTCTGCTCTCAGAGGCGGAAACTGAAACGGTGCCCCCCCACCCATGTCAAATTCCTAACCTAACCCTTTCCCTCCAGCCCTACTGTTAAAGGTATACTTGGAAAACATTACATATAGCGCTACAAAACATACAGGGTAATACAGCGGCAAATATCTATTACATCCAGTAATGTCTCCTCTGATGTTTATGTTTTCTTTCCTTATCTTCTCCATTCAGAGCTGACAGCCATGATTATTTCTTTCAGCCATTTTTTGTCTGCATAGTTTGGTATACAGACACCTTAGTTTCCGAACTTCTGAACACCCCATCCAGCCAACCCTACTACACCCATTGTGCTCCCCAATACTATACTGCAGGAACAGACCCCCTGAAAATATTGCGCTGAGAAGCGAGTTTAATTAGATCTAAGCATAGCATTGTGGATGTGCGACCCAGTTCTGTTTTTCTCCCCTTAATATATGCATGTTGAATCTTTATTACTGGTATCAGCACTCCTCCCATTCGGCACAGGTGGTTTTAAAGAGGACCTTTCACCTAATGAAATCGCTCCAGTTCTCTGAAGTCTCGCGAGAACTGGAGCGTCTTCTCCCTGGCTAAGAGCGGAGCGCGCTGATTGGATGCGCTCCGTGCCAGGGAGAAGATGGAAGGCACGACCGGGAGAACTTTTAAAGCCAGCCCATTTGAGGCTGGCTTATTAGCATAGACGGCGGGAATTATTCCGGGGGGGCATAGCGGACAAACGGGGGCACAGAATGAAAAAAGAATTAACGTTCAAGAAATCATGGGGGCATGTAAGTAACGCTATAGTCTTAGTTGAATTTTTTTTTTTAGGTGAAAGGTCCTCTTTAAGTTCGCAGAAGTCTGCATATGAGTGATAATTGACCTGCAGTTCCTGATAGCAATGGACATGTTGTGTTAGACAACTGTTCACATGGTGCAGTACTGCGTGGTGGCCTTTGTTTTTGTGGTGCTGTACTGGTGGGTTGGTGGGACCCAGTGCCATGGGTGGCATTGTCGGACAGCAGGGTTCCTGTTTGACTCCTGGGTCCCTCCGCCTGCTAGGGCAGTGCTGCTTTGTCACCGCAGTGTGCTGTGCCTTTTTGTCAGAGTAGGTCCCACTCAAAGAGGCGACCTTGGCGTGGTGAGTGGGCTTATGCCTTTTGATCAAAATGCAGTATGGGGGGCTGTACACTTGGCGCTGACATGGCGCTGAGAAGCGAGTTTGATTAGATCAAAGCATAGCATTTTGGATGTGCGATCCAGTTCTGTTTCTCTCCCCTTGATATAGACCCCCTGAAAATACTAGTACCACACAGATGCTCCCTTCAATAAGTACTGGCACACAGCTCTCTAAAAAATAACTTTGCCCAGCAAACACTGCCCCTGACACTTATAGTGCTGTAAACATAGTGTCCTCCAAAAATAATTGTGCTTAGCTGATACTGTAGCAAGGTACCCCTCCACTGTAACAGTCCTCCCAAAAGTTTCACTGTGTGGTACTATGTGTGTACTATGTGGTAGTGCCCCAGTAGTAATAATGACCCTCATTTTGCCCCAGAACGGATAATGCCCCCATGGTGCCTATACTTTTAATAATTTTCCACGTAGTCCCCCAATAGTAATAAAGCCCACCATAATGCCATCAGTAGTAATAATTTCACCGATAATGTGTGCCTGTACAAAAAAATGCCCCCTTATAATATGTACCAGAACAAAAAAATGGCCCCTTATGTTTGCCAGTAAAATAATTCCCCCTTACAATTCGTGCCAGTACAAAAATGCTCCCTTTTAATGTGTGCAGGTACAAAAAATGTCCCCTTATGTGTGCCAATACAACAAATGCCCCCTTATAATGTGTGCCAGTACAAAAAAATACCCCCTTTTAGTGCCCCCAGCAGTACAAATGTCCCCATAGTGGCCCTCTTATAATGCTGCCAAATAAAATTAATAAACTCAAATACTCTGTCTACTGTCAGTGATGCGGTACAGGACGCACCTCATCCATTCTGTGGTCTGAGCTGTATGCAGCCTGGCTCAGGCAGCATGACGATGATGATACCAGCCTCTGATAGGCTACAGGCAGAGAACAGAGATACAGCTGAATATGCAGCTGTATATTGTGAATTACCCATGGCTCTTCTGCTGCCCCCACTTGTCCCTACGTGGTGCCGCCTGAGGCAATTGCCTTGCCTCATTGGTGGCGCGCCCCTGAGTAATGTAACAACGCATTCAATGTATATCATTTGCATTTGTTACAGGTTTTTTCCACCAGATTTGTTTGAGATGTTTATAGATATTGGACATTATATTCGAGAGATCAGTGCCTATGAAGACCTTGTATCTAAATTAAATGCTTTACCAGTAAGTGCTGTATTTAAAATCCTCTTTAAAAATCTAATTTAGTTATCATCTGTGCAAATGTAAGTGGTGTTTTATGTGGTTTCCAGGAAGATGAACTGAAACAAGTCGCTGATAGTATTGAAGGCATCAATCAAAATAAAGCACCTACAAAATTTATCGGAAACTATGCAATTTTAGACCACCTTGGGAGTGGAGCATTTGGAAGTGTATATAAGGTGATTTTTATAGTGTTTTTAAATCTACCGGTTGAAACATAATCAATGCTGTTATATAGCCGCCTTACTCCTTTCTGAAAGCAGTGTAGATGTCTTGATCAATAAATAATTATATGCACTTTGCCTTTGTAAGCACAAAACTTCTTTACTGCTTGGTTCTATTTAAAGCAGATTAGCCAGGTCTCCTACACTATCCTATCTGAGGGCAGCATGTGATAGAGAAAGATGTGTAGCTTTGGGATATATCGTTTTCCTATAATTTGAATCCATTTTGGTGGGGTAACCTCAAATTCCAGGGTGAAATATGTAATAGGGCCCTCTACTTAATATGAGTTCCAGAGTCCAAATGTTATCTCTGGACCACCTATAGCAGTGGTGGGACAAGTTCTGGTCCTGTGACCGTTCATGCATTACATAGACAACCATTTATCACTTCTCCTCTGCTGACGATTGGAAGCCTTGGTGCTGAAACAAAGCAATGAGTGTGGAGAGGCCAGATTCCCAGTGGTCATTTTTATTTTTTATTTTTTTGGGGTGCGGGTATAAGGAGCCTGGACAATTCCATTAAATGTTGCCAATCCACATAAGATAAATGTCAACCGAAATTCCATATTTTTGACCATTTTAGATGTTATACATGTATGTTCTTTGCCTGTCAACAATGTGAGCTGTCAGGTTGGATATGTCAGCAGTTTTGGCGTGGTCATATTATCCTTACATATGGGTATGGCAGGCTTAAAGGGATTTTCAGAGACTTTAGAACTGATGACCTATCCTCAGCCATTCAAGAAGTCAGCGGCACTCGCAGTAGCACCACAGCCTGCTCTGAGCTTTTCCTAGGCCAGTGACGACACGTTCATCTTTCACGTGACCCAGGAGCAATGGGACTGAGCCCAATACCAAGCACAGTCGCTATACAATGTACGGTGCTGTGCTTGGTAAGCTGCAAGAAGGCCACGGCACTAACAAGAGCGCTGGTGCCTTCTCAAACAGATGATCAGCAGGGGTCCTGGATGTCGGTTCCCCACCGATCAGATACCGATGACCTATTCAGAGGACAAGTCATTAGTATAAAAATCTTGGAAAACCGTTTTAAGGCTTTGATAACCTTTATCATAATTGTTTAGTAACATTCATTGATAAAGATTACTTGTGCTAGAGTACACTCACTGTTCTTTACTTTTTAAAGTTTTGACCCATTTATCTGTCATTATAATATCTTTTTAGGTCAAGAAGCGCAGTGGACAGATTCTCTTTGCAATGAAAGAAATTAATTTACACAACCCAGCGTTTGGTAAAGACAAAAGAGACCGAGATAGCAGTGCTGAGAACATTGTGTCTGAACTAACAATAATCAGAGAGCAGGTACACTTGTCTTTTTGTTTGTGGTCTATGATTCACTTTCCATTGCTATCCTTGTTGAGCAGATATAGAAAGTAATTGTTCAATTATAGAAACCAAACATGTGGAGCAAAACTAATGTAGAGAAAATATCCAGTGTAATGAATAATATTGTGGACTTCTTTTACTAGTGAACATCTCTTCTTAAAGGGGTAAATGTATCCAGCCTAACAGATATCGCTGTTATATCACTTTCCCCAAATACCACCATTTATGAAAACTGCCTTTATCTAAAGGTATTGTGGCAAATGTCTTTTGATATTCAGTTGCTGTAGGTTGTGTCCTGCATTGGAGACTTGTAATGTAGGACGTAAGAAGTGTCATTGGTAAGAACATGGGGCGTGGTTAGTGTCATTGTCACGGAAGTACCGACACATACGGACATCCCGGCGACAGTGAGTGGCAGGAGATCTGTGAGACTGGCAACACATGGTTTGATCTGACTTGATTTTGGTTAGGGTTTTACTAGGAGGTGTCCATCTTCCTTCCCTAGTTCTCAGGACTGATTCCCTGTTCCCCCTTCGCTCCTATGCTCGGTGTGGTGTTTCCCTCCCACACCAAAGCGTGACAGTCACATGATCTGCTGATGTAAGGACACATCTCATTACCCTAAGGCAGTGATGGCTAACCTCCGGCACTCCAGCCGTGGTGAAACTATGACTCCCAGCATGCTCCATTAATTTCTATGGAGTTCGAAGAACAGCCAAGCAAGTGTACATCTTGGGAGTTGTAGTTTTATCACAGCTGGAGTGCCGGAGGTTAGCCATCACAGCTCTAAGGCATGATGAGACAGCAGTCACATGACAAACCAGAAAGTAGGATTTAAGCATGGTGATATAAGAAAACTGCAAATGAGGTAAACTTGAAAAATAAATATCCAAGGAGTGATGGGAGCTAGAGTAATTGATGAAAATAAACTTTTGAGTAAAAAGTAGTTTATTGCATAACCCCAATAATTGCATTTTAATTGTGTCCTTTCCAAAAATGAATACAAATTGTTTAATATTTGAACACAGGTTAGACATAATTTTGTAAGATGTGACTGTTATATCTAGGAGTGTTTCATAATTACATAGTTTGAAAAAAAGCACAGGTCCATCAGGTCAAACCTTTCTCAGATCAATTATACAAGATTGTTAATTGTTAGATTAATTATAACCATCAATGCCATATGCTGTTAGATAAGTATCCAGCCCATTTTAAAATGCTGATATAGTATCTGCGATTTCTACCTTTTAGGGTAGGGTATTTCATAGCCAAGCTGCTCTAACTGTAAAGAATCCTTTCCTGTATTGATGTCCTAATCGCCTTTCCTCTTCACGCAAAGAATCTTCCTTGATGCTTAGAATGAATAAATTATGAGCCAGTTCTTTGTATTGACCGCACAATATGCAAACAGTATGTTATTGTCATCATATTTTGTCTTGCAGCTTTGCCATCCCAACATTGTGCGCTATTATAGGACATTCTTAGAAAGTAAGTAACTCTCCTAAAGGACAATATCGAAATCTATCGATATGACATTGAGTTAATCTAATTGATTGTGAGTAAAAATAACCAATACATTCTTTTTTTCTAGCCAGGAGATTTTTTTATGACAGAACAGGTGCACCAATGTAGTTCAGTTTTTCAGGTCAGATTTTCTAACTGTCCAGATATTGCTAGGACAATTGTAGCTCACATTCCAGCCACCATCCCTTTCATCCTTTACTCAGGAGTTCCCCAGGAGCATACCCCTTCATGCAGTGGTATGTGCTTCTCTGATCTAAACCATGAAGCTAAAAACGGCATCGCCAAACCACTACAGTTGGTGGTAAAACCAGGGATGGACTGAAATCCATTGAGCCGACCAGAGGAAATAATGTTGAGGGCCCACCCTCTGTGTATACAGGACATGTATATGACCATTAAAAAAAAAATTGGGGATCATTGCACATGAACTTATCATGAATATGGTTTCATATGATATTTTGGTTATTGGTTCGAAGGTCAGCTCCAAATGAAATTGCCATTCAGGGTCCATCAGTCTTTACGGTCCATTATTGTGCCAGACCTTAGGCCCACCGGAGGATCCTCTTGTGCATTTGTGTGCCAGTCCTACTCTTGTAAAACCGCATGT
This sequence comes from Bufo gargarizans, assembly GCF_014858855.1. Classification (NCBI taxonomy): domain Eukaryota; kingdom Metazoa; phylum Chordata; class Amphibia; order Anura; family Bufonidae; genus Bufo; species Bufo gargarizans. The sequence goes on along the minus strand of NC_058084.1, from coordinate 368,259,989 downwards.
GGCAGGACACAATGGAAAACTGTCAGGGTTTCCAAATCAGAGATTGGGTGCCACATGTAGCTGTTCAGACACTTTTTGTGCACCAGTGACACCAGAGATGTGATAGCTTTCTTTAAACATCAGGGTTGGACCCATATTCCTGAAAGTTAACACCAAGAACCATATCACTGGCCCTTGGCTTCAGCAGTGTTGAACTAGGCTCGGCACCCATGCAGCATTCTTGCCATATAGCATTCTGGTTGCTTGGTTCATTGCAGGTAAAAGTAGCTAGTTTTTATTTTATATTAAAGTTCATATTTCCTCATTTTAGGTCATATAAGTGTATCTCTTTTGCTATTTTAATATCTACTGACGATTTCCTAAGCTGTGATTGGGCTACAGCCACGATTTTGGTCTTGTTTTAAAGCTGCATATATGAAGAGTTAAAGGAGTCTATGACTTTCAGCGGGCTGTGATTTCAGCCAGCCTAGAGGAGTAGGGAGCAGTGGGGAGAGAAAAAGTCTCACCCTGTGTAACTGTACATGTCCCCAGAGAGAGCGTAACATGGACTCCAGTCGATGTTATCTATCCCCCTCTCACCAATGAGAGCATACTTGCCCTCTGATTGTCAAATATGGGTGTCTTTTTCCCCCCAGAAAAGGAGTGAGAAGACGACTGCTTGTTCATTCAATCATTCATCTGTGCCAAATTAGGCCATTCACTAGTGCCAGATATTTACCAGCATCCATATCTTGGTGTACCCCCCACACACACAAGCATTGATAAAGTTCCTACTTTATACTGTCCCTGTCCTGTCCATACCTGATCTTTACTGTAAAACATGCAAAGCGCTACTTTAGCGATACTCGTTACAATACTGCAGTAATAGCAACTATCACTACATAGGAATATTTAACAAAGGTTTCGGTCAGTCAGAAAAGACATTTTTGCTTACTGACTTTTTCCTGTTCCTGCTTGGTGCTGCGCAGTTCAGGAGTAGGATCATTTTTTTAATCTTCCCAACTCTGTTCCAAGCACAGTGCTGTACATCGTATAGTGGCAGTGCTTGGTATTGCAGCTCAGCCCCATTGGCTTTAATGGGGCTGAACTCAACTAGGCCATGTGACTAATGTCCAGTAATGTCACTGTCCTAGGAAGAGGCTGCGGCACTCAAGGACTCTTCTAACAGCTGATAGGTGGGGGTCCCGGGTGTTGCACCCCTGCAGATCTGATACTGATGACCTATCCTGAGGATGTCATAAATATATTTTCTTGGATAACCCCTTTAAGTGGGTAAACATATGGTTAAAGGGCATCTGTCAGCAGATTTGTACCTATGAAACTGGCTGCTGGGGATGTGGTAGCTGCAGAGAAAGCTGAGCCTCTAGAAGTAATGGCAGTGCCCACATTGCTCCTAGAGGCTCATTTGCATATTTAAAACTTTTTCTCAGCAATGCGAGTATATATGAACATGGGACCAACACAGATGCCTTCAGCTGCCAAGCACATATGTAACAGGTCAGCCAGTGTCATAGGTACAAATCTGCTGACAGATGCCCCTTAAAGGGGTCGTCCAGGTTCAGAGCTGAACCCGGACATATCTCCATTTTCACCCAGGCAGCCCCACTGACAAGAGCATCGGAGCAGTTCATGCTCGGATGCTCTCCTTTGCCCTGTGCTATATCGTCAGGGCAAAGGCATTGTCATGAGTTCTGGTGACGTACCGGGCTCTCCATGGGGCTGCCAGGAAGCCCGATGACATCTCCGGCACTGATGGGCGGGCTTTAGCGCTGCCCGAGCCAGTAAAAGGTTAGGGCAGCGCTAAAACACGCCCATATGAGCCGGTGACGTCACCGAACACACGGTGTGATCTAGCGCAGGGGGGCTGCCTGGGTGAAAATATGGGTATGTCCGGGTTAAGCTCTGAACCCGGACAACCCCTTTAAGGGAGCTTGGAGTGGAATAGGTCTTGTACAGTAAATAACACAGCCAATATCTGATCTACCCTTCTTGGAGAGGCTCTCACATAATCATGCTTGTGTACAATAAATAGTTACTGTAAAGTGGTTAACATCAGTTTTATATCTTCCCACATGTATTTCAGATGACAAACTCTACATTGTCATGGAGCTCATTGAAGGGGCACCACTGGGCGAACATTTAAAGTCTCTTAAGGAGAAAAAACATCAATTCACAGAAGAGCGGCTTTGGCATATTTTTATACAGGTGAACATGACACGTTATAATCTAAAGGATAAACTGCCCCTGTTTTGCATCCACAGTATGCAGCACTCCTTTATCAGACTGACGCAGACGTCTGGCACTACTACAGATACTACCAGTTACAGAACTGACCCATGGGGAGCTTTAGGACCAGTTTTGCCATCATAGACTCGAAGTCCAAACTTATTTAAACAAGCCCTTAAGTCACTGATTTGCAGAAAGCATATTTCAGTTTTATAGCAGTTTCACACCAGCGGTGTGAATTCTGGCAGAAAATAGCCTGCTGGAATTCACCGGATCCGGAACTGCTGGATGCGAATAGAATGTCCACTAGCCTCATTAAGTATAATGGAGTCTGGCGGACATTCTGTCTGACAAGTGGAGAAGTCACCAGACACAAACTGCTACATGCTGTGGTTTGTGTCTTGTGTCCGGCCCTTCCTCCGCTTGCCTGCCAAAACAGCCGCCGGATTGTAGCCAACGCTGGTGTGAAGGTTGCCTTATAAGTCAGTAGGTAAATTAGCAATTTTAAAAAAATCATTTTTTCCGACACCCTCACTGCTTTTCCAAAAAGTGGACAGGGCTTGGGCCGGAGGAGGTGGGCCACAGATAGGACCTCTGCGTTTGAATTAAAACTGGTGAGCACGATGCTGTGACTAATGTATGATGCTGCATGAGGCTTGTCGAGAATTAGATGTTGCCACCAGCAGAGCATGAGGATATCATAGACTGGCATAAAAAGCCAGGCTGTGCTTCAAGGGCAATCCGGGAAGATCTGTTTTGCGATTCGATTCTGTTCTATTGCTTCAATGTCCTTGTGAAACATGAAAAGTGACTAAAATGGTTGCATATGTACTCAATTTGACTCCGATATTTGGGCTACTAGTGGAATTCCTCTTATTGTCACTACTCGTCTCTTTCCAAGTCCATTACAAGTCTACAAATACTGTATGTGTTTTATAGTATGTACATGTGTGCACCACAATCTTTTACACGGAGTCACTCTCCATTTTCATTTCAGTTATGCTTAGCACTAAGATATTTACACAAAGATAAAAGGATTGTTCACCGAGATTTGTCACCAAACAACATCATGCTGGGAGAAAAAGATAAAGTAACAGTCAGTAAGTATTCAGCAAAATCGAGCTATTTTACATTTATTTTCTAACCTAGATGCAGAAAATCAATCATTTGCCTATAGCATCCTTAAATGACAATTACAATATTAGAACAGACTTAAAGGGGTACAAGTTAACGTAGGACTTTAACGTCTTGTCAAAGAAGAAATAACAAACGGGAATATACAAGAACTCTGAACTGAAAATAAAACGCTCATGAACTCAATGCACTGAAGTAACTAGACTTTTATAATCTTACATGTGCAATAAGAGGGAACCATTTGTGTCAAGTCCAGAAAGCTATTAATGTGGTTTGCATATCAGGACAACAGTAGGACTAATATCTCTAGCACACATTACCAGCCCATACCATCTCTAGTCCACATTACCAACCATGCTATATATGTGACAGACGCGAACCATACATGACATTGGTTCTTACACTATTGAATCTGTCACATATACAGTCCACAGTTAAAGGGGTTGTCCGGGTTCAGAGCTGAACCCGGACATACCCTTATTTTCACCCAGCCCCCCTGAGGCTAGCATTGGAGCATCTCATGCTCCGATGCGCTTTCTTGCCCTGCGCGATCTAGATCGCGCAAGGCACGGGCTCTTTTGTTTATCATAACACACTTTAATGAACATGATTATGACATTGTGATGGAGCACCCAATGTCTGGAATGATAATACCCATTTACAGATATGCTTTACATAAGCCACCATGGGCCATAGACACAATGGACAGGATCTGACTCCATTGACTTCTATGGGAGAGTTTTCTAGGCATGCTCTGCGGCCTGTGAAGAGGTCAGGAGAGAGTAGATACGCTGTGATATCACCTATTGTGAATTGTGGATCCAGTGTTATCTATACATATAGGTGACATCTTTCATTCTAACCCTGCCTGTAATGATAAGGAGATGACTGCAAAAAATTGATCTGCACAGAAAAACCAGTGACGCCTATTATTGGGATTAGAGGCCAGAGTAAAAACTACAGAATGTTCTAAAAACATCTAAAACTAAAGCTTCTACAACTCTTAGCTGTACACTTGAACTGTTGGAAAGGAACATGCTTTACATCACCTACAAAACTACGACATATCAATGGGGTCGCGATGTGATGAGCAACCAGCCGTGACTGCAACACATCAGTCGTAAATAATGCAACACTGGTTGATTTTTGGTCTTAAATCGCATCACTCCTAATGCAAGTCTTGTGTGACCTGCATCTTGGCTGTATTTTTACAGGCAAATCACAGTTCTTTTCACATCAACTTTTCTGCGACTTGCTGTTGTGTGTTGCCGCTAAGTCGCCTTAGCTCAAAACATCTGTTGCATAATCAGATTATTTAGGAACCACGGGGGACATTTATTAAGCACATAACTTTATACACCAGTCTTAATCTCTGGCCTGCCGGCATCAGATGCGCCACAGTTATTATACATCCGCTACCAGCTGGCATATAATTTACAACAGTTTTCTGGCATAAATTTGAATAAATCTGTCATAGCACATAGCCCCACGCTGGAGTGGCAGGAGCGGCGCAAACATTCCAGAAGTTACAGTGGGGTCTTGTGTGAAAATGTGCAACTTTTTGATGGCCCCATGTGCCTTATAAAATCTGTCAACGTTGTAACATGTATCCAAATCTATGCAATTTTCTAGACTTCATTAACTTGCAAGATGAAGTAACTAATCAATTTTGTTTCTATAATCCACAACTGTAATAGACAGATGTAGTCCTGCAGAAAATTGAATTACAATGCTTAAAAAAAATTGCAGTGCTGACACCAGTCTACTACCATCGACCGCATGGTAGGAAATACATCACTCACCAATACCCTTATTGATTGTTCCTAGGTATTCCTAGTTTTCAGAAGGAAACACCAGACATGTGCTTTTGAAATATCTTATTTTGACAGAAAATTGTGCTGTGTTCCAGTTCTTTGCAGCTCTATCATCCAATAATACAAACGCTCAGGGTATGAAATATGGTGTTTCAGCATTATGGCATGCCGTTTTTGCAAGCGGTGCATTATTATACAGGGTGATTCAAAAAGGATGACGCAAAATGAAATGCCTGTAGTTAAAGGGGTTCTGCAGTTTGTTTAAATTGATGATCTTTCCTCTGGATAGATCATCAGCATCTGATCGACGGGGGTCCGACACTCGAGACCCCCGCCGATCAGCTGTTTGAGAAGGCAGCAGCGCTCCAGGGGCTAAGCTCTATTCACTTGAATGGAGCTTAGCCGCGCCTAGGCCAGTGATACTAGTCGTGACGTCACTGGGCCTGCAATAAACAGTGAGAAGGCTGCAGCGCTCCTGGAGCACCGCTGCCTTCTCAAACAGCTGATCGGCGGGGGTCCCGGGTGTCGGACCCCCGCCGATCAGATGCTGATGATCTATCCAGAGGCATTGACTTGCAGGGCTGATTGGAAGAGAACAATTAGCTGACAGGCTGGTGTTCACCTCAGTGGGAAGGGGAATTGCCATAATGATAGTATCTGGGGCTCAGAAAACCCACGTGCCCTTATCAAACACGTGAGTACCGGTATGTTCTGGGCAATAAGCAGGTACAAAGTCTATGCTCCCTTCGTTTTTTCTGAGGATACTGTGATTGGCCACTCCTACCTGGAAATATTAAGGGAATGGTTTATGCCACAATTAGTGGAAGATCTGCCAAATATAATCAGCAGGATGCAGCTCCTCATTTCCAGTTGGGTGTTCACCAATACAGAATGAAACTGTACCGGAATGTTGGATCGGCAGTACCGGAATAAATGATTCCCTAAAGTTGTGTTGCCCTCAACGTTCATCAGCTCTAATATCCTGCAGCTTTCTGTGGGGCTTCATCAAGAACTCAGGGGCGTAACTCAGTGGCAGGACCATGCGACTGCTATGGGGCCCAGGGCAAGAGGGGGCCCAGTCTTAGTTGAGATTATCTTCTCTTCTACTGGAGGTGAAAATTTGGTCAGGACTCTATGTCTAAAGGAACACATTTTAGCAAATTAAGAAGTGGAAAAATGGCTCAAGGGTTATTGAAAAAGGTTTAAGCAGAAACCCTTCTGTCCTGTGTGGGGGGCCTGGTTTGATCCTTGCTATGGGGCCCTTACTTCTCTATGTACTCCACTGCAAGAACTCATTGTATCTGACCCCCCCCCCCCATTTCTCCCAGCCACAGGATCTGATCGCTGCACTGCCTTCAACGATCATCAGATCTAACATCCTCCTGACTTTCTATGGGGCTGGATCTGAACAACCTAAGGCAACGCATAACTGAAAAAGTGGAGTCCATATCTGAGGCTATGTTGGCATGCATCTGGACAGAACTGATCTACCATCTAGACATCTGCCATGTCTCTCTAGTGTGCAGATAAAACTTGGATAGTTTTTCTTTTACTGTTAAAAAAAAAATGTGTTGAATACTTTTTTAATCATCTCCTGATCTTGATAATAAATGGGACTTCCTCCCCATGTACAGGTACTGTGCTTGCACACTTACTGCCTATAGAAAGTAACTCACATCATATACTTGAATGCAATGGTACTTCTGTGTTGAAAATCATGAAGAAAAATGCCATTGCTAAGAACAGGTTTTAGTCTCTTAGCCTCTTTTGCAGGATCCTCACAATTTGGCTGTTTTGCTATGCCTTTTTCATCGTAAAATTCTTATGTCTAAAGTAATAGAGACCATTCCCTTATTGTGCCACTGCATGGCGCTCTTGTTCTACTTATACAAGACTGCAATTTTTTTTAAATCTGCTAATCGAGAAACCTCAGCGTATTTCAGTATTATAATTATTAATACACACAACTATCAATCTTGTAATTAATTAGTTTGATGTGTTCCTAGGTTAATTCTGTGCTCTGTTTTTATTTTTAGCTCTGATATTCTTATACTTGATAAAACGATTTAAGATTATGCACCTTTTAATTTTCACTATATCCTAAGCTAACAAGGAGGTGGTTCCTTCCAGGAAAGCACATATTTATAGTGCAGATCAAATGGAAATAAAAGCTGATTGGGAGTTAAAGGGCACCCCACAATGTAAGCTGGTGAATTTTCTTTGACTCGCCAATTCATGGAATTTACTTGGATCTGGATTCAATCTCAAATGTGGCAAATTGATTTGCCCAATACTTTCACAAGTAAATTGACAAACCCGGGTGGGAAGGAAAAGTTACCCTTCTCTAAAGCTGGCTATCATTCTGTTTCACTTGAAAGCTCCTATTTTCATATTTGCCATAGTCTAGAGATAGTTAGATGTCCACGCTATAAATGACCATTTGAAGAGAAACTTATCAAAAGCTGGTCAGATGTTTGGCCAGTTGAAAGTAGTTTGTATTTCTTGAATTACATATATTGTGTTGCTCATATCTCTTTACCTAAACAAAGCAGAATTTTGAGAATATCTTGGCATCAATTCATTTTGGTGTATTGCACGGCTTTAAACACGAGGCATAACTTACTTAAATATATGTATATCTTTTCAGATAGGTTGTCTCTTCATCAATAGATGTGGGGAATTGCAGGATGGTGGAGAATTGCAGTAATAGGATGACTGATCACATTGACTTTTGAATATTAGAGATTAAGCTGGGTGTTCCCTTTAGGGTCCCTGAGGGTGTCAAAATAAATTCTGAAAGATACCGTATATGGAGTTCCTAACTAAGCATTTTCTGGCATGGTATAAAAAGAAGAACTGTTCCTTCCAGAATAAATGCATTATATGTAAGACAATGCACCATCCCATGCTGCAAAAAAAAAACAAAAAAAAAACATTGACTCCTTTGGTTGCTAAGTTCATAAAATGAGATAAAAACATGTTTTGGCCACCATCATCTCCTGGCCTCAATGTTATTGAGAACATGTGGCTCATCCTTAATAGGAAGATCTATGAGAGTGGCCATCAGTATACCTCAAAACAACAAATCTGGTAGTCAATACTTGCCTCCTCTGTGAAATACAATTTGTTGTTGTTCAAGTCATCTCAAAGAAGGTCTATGCTCTATGCTGCCTGAAGGATAAGCCCAATTTATGAACGAGGTTGTGGTCTACATTTTTTTTTGCCCATGTAGGTTTTCTTTATTGGAATAAAAGATAAGACCAATGTTTGTGTGCTTGAGAGCACATCTGAGGTCCATAGAAACTGGGGAGGGTAGTCAATGTTTGATCTCATATATATGGGACTGCTGTAAAGGAAGGACCGGCACTCGCGCTTTTGATGCAGAATTTAATTTAAGTCTCCTATTCATTCATATTGACGCGGCGTTTCAGCACTCACATGTGCTTTCATCAGACTATATATGGGACTGTCATAATGGGGATGCACACGTATTTTACTGCGGCATGAGTTAAAATGGATACTGCATGGTGAAGCGCTGGGTCCATCAGACCACAATGACCATAATGAGTCCCTTTCTATAGCTACCATGTGGCATTAATTTATGAATAATATAACCTTAAGGAATTATTAAATTGTAATTATTATGTACCGGTAACTGTTTTGTAAGTGATTACTTTATATGATGTATGGGAGGACAAGTGTGGGTTGTTCCTTAAGGTGTGGAGCATCACTACGCATTCTAGGGCCATGAGGAAATGTAACTAAATGCAAAACAGCAGTCACTGTCTGAACTGTTATCCCAGATGTTTTATATGTTTTGTGCACAATAAAGGACAATTTCAGGTAAGTATCGTGGCTTCCTATTCAGTTGGCACTTTCCATGCACAAACTCTTACTTTAGAGTACCACCCTTATCATACAGGTGGGCTTTCCACTCCAGAATCTTTTGCACAACCAGCAGTACCATCACAATTCTGACTTTTGGGATGTTTTATTAGGAACCCAAGATTGGTAACCCTTTCCCAACATCTGCCTACATGTACGGTGTAGGGCAGTGCCCTGCACAGCAGACACCTGGTGACAGAATATGTGATCATAGACGGCTCTAATCACAGACATTTAACCCCTCAGATGTCATGGCCAATTTCAACCACGGCAGCTGGGCAGTCATTTACGAGATTACAGGAGCTGTTCCATTGCTATGGAAGCCTGGGGCCTTATTAAACCGCAGTCTATGGCACAAGCAGTCTTTATAAATGTAATATATAAAGGTTTTAATATATAAAGGCTTGACAAAGGCTCCATAGAGAGAGCTGAAACGTTGCTGTCCTCACATGGGGGAATAAACACTCTGTTTTTCACGGATATCTGTGTGCTGCCTTGGATTTTTTCTATACATATTCAAATTGGATCAAGTCCGTGGTCTGCTCTAAGGATTTGCACCGATTCAATGTGTGCTGCTCATCTATTTTTGTTTTATATATATATATATACACAAAAATAATAATACATTTAAATCAGCCTCCTTTCCTCATTTTGCAGGTAAAAATAAACAATAAAAAAGTTCAACATAATTGGCTTTGCTGTGTCCAGAAAATGCCCAGACTTAAATTTTAAAAGTATTTATCCCTTGTGGATGAACAGTGTAACAGAAAAGAAAATCAAAATGACCTCCCCCCAACATAATGACTATAAAGTGATCAAAATTGATAATACCCCATTATGGATGTCAGAATATGGCAATGCGAAAAAAGTATTAAAACATAAGAAACTATAAAAAAAATTGGTGTCACTGTAATCATACTGACCTGTTGAATGATGTTAACTTTATTTTTGCCTAATACGGAATACTATTAAAAAAAACCATAAAACTATAGTGAAATTGTGGTTTTCTTCCCAATTTCATCCTATATAGGTTTTAGTTCCCCCCCCCCCCCCCCCCCTCTACATCATATGCATTATGGTGCCATTAAAAAGTACAACTTGTCTGTCGGAAAACAGGTTGTAATATAGAATGTGAACATGGAAGGCAGGGAGTAAAAAAAACTATAAAACAAAACAAAAAGATAGAAAATGGTCGCATCAGAAAGGGTTGGAGTTTAGGCTGATTTAATTATGTTTTTTCTCACAAATTCATACTTTTTAATTACTAGTTTCTATTTCTATTTTGGAGTGATGTATTCCTTATTTCTTATCTCTTGGAGTATTATTTCTAGAAAATGTTTTAGCTAAGTTATATTTGCTGTATGCCGATTAAGTTAAAAACACCTAATTATAGCAAAGCATATATCACCTAACAAGCTGGTACAGAAAGCCACAGTTCCACAGTTCTGATTGGGATTTCTTGTTTCATATTAATGTGGGAAATGCTTATTAAAATGCATGGCAACTGGTGCATTAGTAGGTGTAAAAAATACACAGATGGCACTTTACTAAAACGTGCAAATGAAACAGACAAATCTCCAGTTACTGGAATGTAAATTGATTGTTATACTTAAAAATAGATGCTTAACTTTTTGGTGGATACATATTAATATTAATTACATTTGTCATTTTGTAGCTGACTTTGGCCTTGCCAAGCAGAAGCAAGAAAACAGCAAACTAACGTCTATTGTTGGAACTATTCTGTACTCCTGGTAAGGTCACTATTATCCATCAGTTTTAGTAATTACAGTAAAAATACAAGGTACAAATGCAATCATTTTACATGAATGTCAACTAAAATTTGATTTAAAGGGCTTCTGTCACCCCCCAAAAGTATTTTTTTTTTAGGCTAATTAAAATCCTTAGACTGCGATTTTTCAATATATAGTGCTCTTACCCTTTTCTGTTGGCTAGTTTATTTAAAAACAGCACTTTTATAATATGTAAATTACCTCTCTACCAGCAAGTAGGGCGTCTACTTGCTGGTAGCCGCCGCATCCTCCTTTAAAAAAAACGCCCCCTCCTCCTGCTGCTCTCCTCCTCCGGCTGGCCCTGTCTGCAATTCAAATCTCGCGCCTGCACCTCATCCGGCGGAGGCGCTCTGAGAGAAGGACGCTCGCTTCCTCAGCACTTCCTCAGTGCGCCTGCGCCGATGACGTCACCCGAAAGAGAAGAAGGGTAAGAGCCCTATATATTGAAAAATCGCAGTGTAAGGATTTTAATTAGCCTAAAAAAAAATATTACTTTTGGGGGGTGACAGAAGCCCTTTAACTGACACATTGGTGGTAATACTATATGTAGATTAGTGTTAGAGACACACAATACTCTGGGAAGAAAGGGATGGAAATGAGCTCTTAACAAGCTCTGCATCTAATGCCATCAGATGTAAGGAAGCTATCCTATAAGTCAATGTTTGACCCTTTAAATGCCTTGAGACATAACTCGGATATTGAATAAGCCAGCACCTCATCTGCATACAGCTGTTTTGGGGTGATTGCCCCTCATCAGTGCAGAGCAGAGAGTACTGGCTCAAATGGGCGAGAGGGCTAGTTACTGGCTTATTTTATATCTTATAGTCATGTCTCGAGGCCTATTTAAAGGGTCAAACATTGACTTACAGGATAGCTGCCTTACATCTGGTGGCATTAGAGGCAGAGCTTGTTTGTATCCCTTTCTTCCCAGAATTACAGAGGAGCATGTATAACCTATAAGTTTACTCACACTGATAAAGGCGCTCTCTCCCAGGGAGAGATAGTAGCCCCCAAATCCTGACCTAGGCCTCTCACCCAGTTAAGCCACGGACGAACATTGACTTATAGGATAGCTACCTTACATCTGGTGGCATTAGAGACAGAGCTTGTTAAGAGCTCATTTGCAACCCTTTCCAGAGGAGCATGTATGGCCTATAAGTCTCCTCACGCAGATTAAGGTGCTTTCTGCCCAAGGAGAGACAGTACCCCCCCAAAACATGATACTCTGTTTTGCTATTCTGTCCAGTTTAGAAGATTTTCAGTCAGGGTTCAATTATGAAGAACATCAGAAATTACTGGGGAGCTCCGACTCTCACCTCACACATCAGCTTGAACCAGAGGTTTGGACCTCCCAACTTAAACCTGCACATCTCACATCAGCTTAAAGGTCTTGTCAACAAGTTACAACATCTCACTCTCACATTTAGAGGACAGTTCATTATGACCAACAGCATATTTTATGAAAATGTATGATATCAGATTACTGGAAAGGATAAGAATGCTCCCCATAAAAGCATTCAGCAGATATTAAAGTTAGACTAAGGTCTGGGCTAAACTAGGACTATTTGCAGTGCTGCTGACTGATTTTAACTGTTGAGTGACAGCTGTAGTCTATAAGATTTTAGACGCCGCAGTTTACTTGGCCTCTTTGGGCTGCAGCTTCATAGTTAAATCAAGTAAGGCTACAAAAAGTATGATTTACTCCTAAAATATACATTTTTATGAAAAATATTGCTTCACCTCATAGTTTATTATTCCAGCTTTATTAGTTTTTTAAAGACATTTTCCTATGATATATGCTATTGGAACCAGTGATGATCGAGCGTGCTCGGCCGAACACCAGTTCTGCTCGAGTATCGCGGTGTTCCGCCGAATACCGCATGTGCTCAAGCACCATGCTCGAGTCTCCTCCCTGCACGTTTGTTGGCTGCTACGTAGCCAATATACGTGCAGGAAAGTACTGCCACTCACTGTAATGCCGTAGCCATGTTGTTTACTGGCATTACATTGATTGGGTGCCTGGAACGCGTCATCGGGTGCTATAAATCACCCGATGACACGTGGTTCGGCCAGTCTTAGTCAGGGAGAGCTGTGCTGTAGAAGGGACAGATAGTGTAGAGAATAGAATTTTATTTTTTGGTTAGGCAGGGTTGGTGTTAGAGACCCAAAAGTCCTTTTATGGACTATTGTTGTATCTGGCAGCAATATATATTTTTAGCGAAACCTGCATTATGCCGGAAGAATCCTGATCAGTTTTATCCTAATGCATTCTGAATGGAGTGAAATCCGTTCAGGATGCATCAGGATGTCTTCAGTTCCGGAACGGAACGTTTTTTGGCCGGAGAAAATACCGCAGCATGCTGCGCTTTTTGCTTCGGCCAAAAATCCTGAAGACTTGCCGCAAGGCCGGATCCGGAATTAATGCCAATTGAAAGGCATTGATCCGGATCCGGCCTTAAGCTAAACGTCGTTTCGGCGCATTGCCGGATCCGACGTTTAGCTTTTTCTGAATGGTTATGTCATGGAACCATGAACCAGACGTACAACAAGAGATAAGTGGAAATAAGAAGGCTTTATTGAAAATAAAGCTGTAAGGCAAAGTCCAAACGGATGGCTAAACCGAAGCAGGGTCTTGCGAAGCCAGAGGTCAGGAACCAGAAGGGTAGTCAGACGAAGCCAGGATCAGGAACCAACGGGGTAGTCAGACGAAGCCAGGATCAGGAACCAGCAGGGTAGTCAGACGAAGCCAGGATCAGGAACCAGAAGCAGCAGCAGTCTTAGAAGCATGTGAACACAGGAGGACCAAGCAAGGAACTGAAGCCACAGACCTCCTATATATATGAGCTAGGCATCCAGCTCCTCCCAGTGGGAAGGAGAAGCCGCAGGGTGGGAGGCTACAAGAAACCCAGAAACCAAGATGGCCGCCAGCACATGTCAAACGAAGGAGAACAGCAAGAAGGTAAGACCATGACAGTACCTCCCCCTCAAGGGCCCCTCCTCCGCGGAGTAAAGAACGGTTTCTGAGCTAAGCGTGCGTGGAAGGCTCGGAGCAAGGCAGGAGCATGGACATCTGCGGAGGGAACCCAGGAACGCTCCTCTGGACCATAACCACGCCAATGGACCAAAAACTGCACCCGACCGCGGACCAGGCGTGAGTCCAGGATATTGCTCACCTCATACTCCTCACGATTGCCCACTTGGACCGGACGAGGCCGAGGAACCGAGGAAGTGAAACGATTACACACCAGTGGCTTCAACAGGGAGACATGAAACACGTTGGAGATCCGCATGCCAGGAGGAAGCGCAAGGGCATAGGCTACCGGGTTTACCCTGCGAAGCACTCGGAAGGGACCAACAAAGCGAGGCGCCAGCTTGGGAGTGGGCACTCGAAGGTTGAGGTTGCGGGTGGACAACCATACGCGGTCTCCGACCTGGTAGGAAGGAGCGGGCGCTCGTCTGCGATCAGCCTGGAGTCTCTGGCGCTGCGCAGAGACCTCAAGGGACCTCTGGATCTGTACCCAAGAAGCACGTAGGACGGAAAGGTGATCCTCCACAGCCGGAATATCCTGGGGAGAGAATACCTCCGGTAACACGGCAGGTTGGAACCCATAATTGGCCATGAAGGGAGACGTCCCAGAGGAAGAGTTCACCGCCGTGTTCCTGGCAAACTCAGCCCAAGGCAGGAGGTCAACCCAATTGTCTTGGTGATCGGAGACATAGCAACGAAGGAATTGCTCCAAGGCCTGATTGGATCGTTCTGCGGCCCCATTGGACTGAGGGTGGTAGGCTGAGGAGAAAGAGAGATGAATCCCCAACTGGGAGCAAAAGGCGCGCCAGAACCTGGACACAAACTGACTCCCCCGATCCGACACAATCTCCTTGGGCAAACCGTGCAACCGGAAGACCTCCCTGGCAAAAATCGAGGCCAACTCTTGTGCAGAGGGTAACTTCTTGAGAGGAACACAGTGGCACATTTTGGAAAACCGATCCACAATCATGAGAATGACCGTATGGCCTCGGGATGCAGGGAGGTCCACAATGAAATCCATCCCCAGGTGTGACCATGGACGCTCCCCGGTGGCTATGGGTTGCAAAAGGCCCAACGGAAGGTGCCGAGGGGACTTACTCTGGGCACAAACGGAGCATGCCGCTACGTATGCGGCGATGTCGGAACGTAGAGAAGGCCACCAGAACAGACGTGAAACAGCCCAGGACAGCTGATTCTTTCCAGGATGCCCCGCGGCCTTGGAGTTATGATAGGTTCGCAACAACCGAGTGCGCAACTCCTCAGGCACAAAACATCTGCTGTTGGGTCTCCCAGAGGGAGCACCAGATTGAGCCGCCAAAATCTGCTCACCCAGGGGAGAGGTCAGGCTGGTGCGAATGGCGGCCAGGATCTGATTCGGAGGTATGACCGAAGTCGGAATCGACTCCTCCCCGGACAGCTCGGAGTACTGCCGTGATAAGGCATCCGCTCTGATGTTCTTGGAACCGGGTAGGTAGGAGACCACGTAATTAAAACGTGACAAGAACAGAGCCCATCTGGCCTGACGTGGTGTCAATCTCTTGGCCTCAGAGAGGTAGGTCAGATTCTTGTGGTCCGTCAGGATGAGAACCGGAACCACCGAGCCCTCGAGCAAGTGCCTCCATTCTTTAAGGGCCTGCACGATGGCCAATAGCTCCCTGTCACCAATCTGATAGTTGCTCTCCGCGGAAGACAGTTTCCGGGAGTAAAACCCACAAGGAAGCAGAGGACCCTCTGGTGTTCTACGCTGAGACAGAAGGGCGCCTACTCCCGTCTCAGACGCGTCCACCTCGAGGACAAAAGGCAACCCAGGGTTGGGATGCGACAGAATCGGAGCCGACACAAAGGCGGACTTTAGAGCCTCAAAAGCTCGGATGGCCTCGAGCGGCCAGACCTGGGGATTACTGCCCTTCCTGGTCAGATCCGTGAGAGGCTTGGCTAGCATGGAAAAGTCCCTGTTGAACTTCCGATAATAATTGGCGAAGCCCAAAAAGCACTGCAGGGCACGAAGACCACTGGGCTGGGGCCACTGTAAGACAGCCGAAACCTTCTCAGGATCCATGGAGAACCCCTCAGCGGAAATGATGTAACCTAAGAAGGTTACCTGGGATCGGTGAAATTCGCATTTCTCAAGCTTACCGAACAGCTTGTTCTCTCGTAACCGTTGCAACACTCGTCTGACATCCAGAATGTGGGCCTCCATGGATTCAGAATATACCAAGATGTCATCCAAATAGACCACCACACACTGCTGCAACAGGTCACGGAAAACATCGTTGATGAATTCCTGGAAGACTGCGGGCGCATTGCACAACCCAAAGGGCATAACCAAGGATTCATAATGACCGGTCCTGGTGTTAAACGCGGTCTTCCACTCATCGCCCGCCTTGATCCTTACCAGGTTATATGCCGCCCTCAGGTCGAGTTTGGTAAAGACCGTGGCCCCTTTGAGGCGATCGAACAGCTCGGAAATCAAGGGTATCGGGTAAGCGTTCTTGATCGTGATGCGATTGAGACCCCTGTAATCGATGCAAGGCCTCAACTCACCGCCCTTCTTTTTCACAAAGAAAAATCCAGCCCCTGCCGGGGACGAGGATTTGCGAATGTGTCCGCGTGAAAGCGCCTCCCTCACGTACTCCTCCATGGCCTCATTCTCCGCTACCGACAGTGGATAGACTTTGCCACGAGGAGGAACGGCACCAGATTGTAACTCTATGGCACAATCGTATGGGCGGTGCGGAGGTAGGGCAACCGCACGCACCTTATCGAATACATCCCGGTACTCCTCGTATTCAGGAGGCAACAGAGAGTCCGAGGAAGTACACAGCAACTTGACAGGCCCATGGATGCAACTAGCCCCACACTGCGGTGACCACGAGAGGATCTCGGCCGATCTCCAATCGAAAGTCGGATTATGCTTCTGGAGCCAGGGGTACCCCAAGACCACCGAGTAGTGTGGAGACGAAATAACCTGGAGACAGACCGACTCTCTGTGAACGGCACCAATGGCCATCCCCACTGGAAGGGTCTCATGAGTCACGTGTGGCGGCAGAAGGGGTCTGCCGTCTATCGCCTCAAGAGCCAGTGGGGAACCTCGAGGCTGCCGAGGAATGGAATTGGCGGCAGCGAACACACTATCAATGAACAAACCACCAGCACCAGAGTCCACCAACGCCTGGGTCGTCACCGAGCCCCCGACCCAGGAGAGGACAACAGTAATCAATGGTTTGTCAACACGGGAAACCGGGGACGAGGAGACTCCACCCAAGATCTGCCCCCGACAGGATCTCAGGTGCGAGCGTTTCCCGGACGGTTCGGGCATGCCAACCGAAAATGCCCACCGAGACCACAGTACATGCATCGGCCCTCGCGTCTCCGGAGTACCCTCTCCCCCTCGGACAGGCGAGCAAACCCCAGCTGCATGGGTTCACCCCCAGACAAGTCATCCCCAGGAGGCGTGGGAGGAGAGGGAGGCACGGGTGGGACAGCAAACGTAGGCGCCAATCTGTTAGAAGACCTCCGCAGGCTCTCCTTAAAGGAAGGTCTCTCCCTGAGTCTGGTGTCAATCAAAATCAGGAAAGAAATAAGAGACTCGAGCTCCACTGGTAAGTCCTTAGCTGCAACCTCATCCTTCAAGGCATCCGAGAGACCATGAGAGAAAGCAGCGACCAGAGCCTCATTATTCCAGCCCACCTCTGCTGCCAGGGTACGAAACTCAATGGCGTATTCAGCTACGGATCGTGAACCCTGTCTGATGGACATAAGGAGCTTCGCAGCAGAGGCAGCACGAGCCGGCACATCGAATACCTTCCGAAGAGAAGCAACAAAAACGGAAAACTCGGAAACCACCGGATTGTTGTTCTCCCATAAAGGGCTGGCCCAGGCCAAGGCCTTGTCCGAGAGCAGCGAGATCAAGAAGCCCACCTTTGATCTCTCAGTAGGAAAGGCATGTGGCAGCAACTCGAAATAAATGCCCACCTGGTTAAGGAAACCTCGGCACTGAGTTGGCTCTCCCCCAAAGCGCTGTGGAAGGGGGGCAGAACCGGTCATACCCCGAAACACCGCAGGCGCAGCAACAGGTGTCGGGGTAGACTCTGGCGCAACAACCGGAGCGGCAGTAGGAGCGGACCCAGGAGCGACAACCGACCCATGGGCAACGGAAGCTAAATGAGCCGTGCGTTCAAGCAGGGTTTGCAACGCCACAGCGAACCGACCCAACAGGTGATCCTGCTGATCAAGTCTGGCAACCAGCGTAGGTAGCGAGGATGGCCCTGTACCGTCAGAATTCATGGCTTGGTCCTAATGTCATGGAACCATGAACTAGACGTACAACAAGAGATAAGTGGAAATAAGAAGGCTTTATTGAAAATAAAGCTGTAAGGCAAAGTCCAAACGGATGGCTAAACCGAAGCAGGGTCTTGCGAAGCCAGAGGTCAGGAACCAGAAGGGTAGTCAGACGAAGCCTGGATCAGGAACCAGCAGGGTAGTCAGACGAAGCCTGGATCAGGAACCAGCAGGGTAGTCAGACGAAGCCAGGATCAGGAACCAGAAGCAGCAGCAGTCTTAGAAGCATGTGAACACAGGAGGACCAAGCAAGGAACTGAAGCCACAGACCTCCTATATATATGAGCTAGGCATCCAGCTCCTCCCAGTGGGAAGGAGAAGCCGCAGGGTGGGAGGCTACAAGAAACCCAGAAACCAAGATGGCCGCCAGCACATGTCAAACGAAGGAGAACAGCAAGAAGGTAAGACCATTACAGGTTACCATGGCTGCCGGGACGCTAAAGTCCTGGCAGCCATGGTAAAGTGTAGCGGGGAGCATCCATGCGCGTGGGGCGCCCTGACGTCACTCTGGAGCGCCCCGGGAGCCACACGGACGGTAAGTATACCGCTCCCCCGCTCCTACTATGGCAACCAGGACTTTAATAGCGTCCTGGGTGCCATAGTAACACTGAAAGCATTTTGTTTTCCGGATCCGGCGTGTAATTCTGGCAAGTGGAGTACACGCCGGATCCGGACAATGCAAGTGTGAAAGAGGCCTTAAGGACTATTGTATCTGGCAGCAATATATATTATTAGCACAACCTGAGCTAAATTGCGTGCAATTGTTAGAGACCCAAAAGTCCTTTTAAGGACTATTGTTGTATCTGGCAGCAATATATATTTTTAGCACAACCTGCACTAAATAGCTTGCAATTGTTTGTCCGCTGCAAACAGCGACATTATCTGCGCTACATCTCCTGTATAACGTTTGCGCGTCCTAAAAATATCTGTGACATCCAGTGTACTTTTTCCGTAGACGATGCGGACAATGACATTAAATGCGCTGCATCTCCTGTATAACGTGTGCGCATCCTAAAAATATCTGTGACATCCAGTGTACTTTTTCCGTAGACGCTGTGGACAGTGACATTATCTGCGCTACATCTCCTGTTTAACGTGTGCGCATACTAAAAATATCTGTGAAATCCATAGTACTTTTTCCGTAGACGCTGCGGACAGCAACATTATCTGCACTACATCTCCTGTTTAACGTGTGCGCATACAAAAAATATCTGTGACATCTAGTGTACTTTTTACGTAGATGTGTCCACTGCGGACAGTTACATTACCTGCGCTACATCTCCTGTATAACGTTTGTGCATCCCAAATAGCTGTGACATTCCCTATAATTTTTAATTAGCTGCTGGTGACAGCTGCGAAATTACCTGCACTACATCTCCTGTATAACGTTTGCGCATCCTAAATAGCTGTGAAATTCCCTGTAATATTTTATTAGCCGCTAGTGACCGCAGCGACATTACCAGCGTTACATCTCCTGTGTAACGTTTGCACATCCTAAATAGCAGTGATATTCAGTTTTATTTATTTGCGCATACACTTACAAAACCTTCACTACTGTACGTGTGACATACTTGCAAGCATATATACCATTTAATATGCAGAAGGCAAGTTGTAAGGGGCGGGGAAGTGGCAGTGCTGCTGATGGTGCAGGCAGAGACTGGGGCCCTGGGCGCGGTGAAACTGTGCCTGCTGCCAGAGCACAAGAAAAACACTCATCCACGATACCTAGATTCATGTCCCAGTTTGCAGGGCGGCGCAGGACACCACTCTCGAAGTCAGACCAGTGCGACCAGGTGGTCGGTTGGATTGCAGCAGAAAAAGCTTCCATCAGTTAAGCACCACCCTGTCTTCCACCAAGTCCAGTCTCAGTAGCCAAGAGTGGTCAACAGAATCCTCACCCTGATACTCCTTCCTCCCACCATGGAGAGTCTTGCCAAACAAGTGATCCCACACTCGGATATTCCGAGGAGCTCTTTTCATCGCCCTCTTAAAGAGGGACATGAGGAGATCGTGTGCACCGATGCCCAAAGCGCAACTACCCAGCCACCCACCAACAGGCCATAGCACTAAATGCACACCTTTCCAAATTGCTGGCCCTAGAAAAGTTGCCATTTAGGCTTGTTGACACTGAGGCTTTCTGCAGCCTGATGGCGGTGGCGGTCCCTCGTTACTCAGTCCCCTGCCGCCACTATTTTTCCCGGTATGCCATCCCCGCCTTACACCAGCATGTGTCCCATAACATCACCCGTGCCCTGACCAACGCTGTTATTGGGAAGGTCCACATAACGACTGACACATGAACAAGTGCTTGTGGCCAGGGACGCTACATTTCCCTGACGGCACACTGGGTGAACGTTGTGGAGGCCAGGAGCGAGTCGTACCCTGGGATGGCACAGGTGCTACTGATGCCAAGGATTGCGGGCCCTACTTCCATCAGGATTTCTGCCACCACCTACAATAGTGGCTGCAACCCCCCCTTCTCCTCCTCCACTTCCACCTCTGAATTCTCATCTTGCAGCACCAGTCAGCACTACACTGAAAAAGCGGCAACAGGCCGTGCTGAAACTAATATGTTTGGGTGACAAACAGCACACCGCCGCAGAGCTGTGGCAGGGTATAAGGGACCAGACTGAGCTGTGGCTCTCGCCATTCAACCTTAAACCAGGCATGGTTGTGTCTGATAATGGCTGTAACTTGGTGGCGGCTTTGGAGCTCGGCAAGCTCACACACATACCATGCCTAGCCCATGTGTTCAACTTAGTGGTTCAGCGGTTTCTCAAAACCTACCCCGATTTGCCTGAGCTACCGATGAAGGTGCGCCGCGTGTGTGCCCATTTCCGAAATTCATCTACAGCAATTGGCAGTAGTGGAATACCAGCTGCAACATGGTCGTCGCCTTTCCAGTCAGCTTCCGCTCTTCACAAGCGATGAGTTGGCATGGATGTCTGACCTCTGTGAGGTTTTAAGCAACTTTGAGGAATCAACACAGATGGTGAGCGGCGATGCCGCTATTATCAGCATAACCATCCCACTTCTGTGTCTACTGAAACACTCGCTGCTCACAATGAAGGAGGACGGTTTGCTTGGGAAAGATGTGGAAATGCGGGAAGATAGTAGCCATACCACGCTCTGTTCGTCTTCCCAGCGCGAATTGGATGATGAGGAGGAGGAGCAGGAGACGGTTGCCTCCGCTACAGTGGGTAGTACCAACAGCAGGTTTATTCCAACTATTCAGCGTGGATGGACCGAAGAGGAGGAAGAGAATGAGGAAATTGAGAGTCATCCTCCTGATGAGGACAGCGAAGTCTTGTCTGTTGGGACTCTGACACACATGGCTGACTTTATGTTATGCTATCTTTCCCGTGATCCTCACGTTATATGCAGTTTGGCCTGCACCGATTACTGGTTGTTCACCCTTCTCGACCCCCGCTACTAAGAGAACTTCTCATCTCTCATTCCTGTGGTGGAGAGGACTAGCAAAATGGTGCAATACCAGAAGGTCCTTGTGGAAAAATTGCTCCAAAAACTTACAACTGACAACGCTGGCAGCAGAGTACGTAGTTCCTTGGGCAACTGAGGGGAACGCACAGCAGTTCCAACAGAGGCAAGGCAACACTCTCCAAGGCCTGGGACAGTTTCATGACACTCCTCCAGCCCCCTTACCCTGATGCGCGGCCTAGTGTCACAAGGAGAGAAAAGGTTTGGAAGATGGTAAAGTAGTACGTAGCAGACCGTGTCATCGTCCTCAATGATCCCTCTGTGCCTCACAACTATTAGGTGTACAAGCTGGACACGTGGCACGAACTGGTGCTCTATGCTTTGGAGGTGCTGGCCTACCCTGCCGCCAGCGTTTTGTCAGAGCTGGTATTTAGTGCTGCTGGGGGCATAATAACTGATAAGCGCATCCGCCTGTCAACTGAAAATTCTGACAGGTTGACTCTTATCAAAATGAGAAAGGCCTGGATTGCCCCTGACTTCTCTACTCCACCAGAGGAAAGCGGATGAACCATAAAGGCACTTTAAATGTGGCTTTTATGGTGTATTGAATACACTGTATTCCTATGCACCCCTTTCACCACAAAAAAGGGTATATGGTTCCTTTTCTCGTCCTCCTCCTCAATCATATCAAGATGCTTATTAGACTGCCCTCGCTCCTAATGTTTTAGAGGGTCAGCTCAGCAGCAGGCTCTCAACCATAATTTTTTCCATGGTCAGCTCAGCAGCAGGCCCTAAACCATAATTTTTTCCATGGTCAGCTCAGCGGCAGGCCATCAACCATAATTTTTTCCATGGTCAGCTCAGCAGCAGGCCCTCAACCATGATTTTTTCCATGGTCAGATCAACAGCAGACCCTCAACCATAATTTCTTTGATGGTCAGCTCAGCAGCAGGCCCTCATCCCTAATGTTTTAGATGGTCAGCTCAGCAGCAGGCCCTCGCCCCTAATGTTATAGAGGGTCACCAGCAGGCCATTGCTCCTAATGTTTTTGACGGTCACCAGCAGGCCATCAATCATAATTTTTCAAGGGTGTGTATGATACCCTCCTTTATGTGTAATAAAGGGTGTATTGGAGTGCCGGTTGCTTGTAATTTTTGGCAGCTCTTTCACTTAGTGCCTAGGCTTTATGAGTGTAGGAGACCCACTACCTGAACAATTGTACCACAATGTAAATGAGGCCCTCCTTTATGTGATATACAGGTTGTATCGGAGTGCCTCTTCCTTGTAGTTTTGGCAGCACTTTATATACTAGTAAATATACAGGAAAGAATGTTTCCTAACAATTCTTCCTCTAAAGTTGTTTTTATCTTTGGTTTTGTGCGTATTATTGTCAGTCTGTAAAAGTGGCGTACTACTCGGACAACATCGTTCCCAGCAGCGACCTGGGAGTCCAAGATGCATCCAGACATCCTCCCCATGCTGTTCCCGAACCATTTCAATGGTGTTTCCATCAATTTCTGACCTTTTCATGTGAACCAGACAACCTCCCCTCTTCAGAGCAGGGGTTGCCTGGTTTAATGCTCGGGTCCTCCTATTGACTTCCATTGTGCTCGGGTGCTCGGTAGAGCACCAGAGCATCCCGAGGTGTTCTTCTCGAGCACCCAAGCACTTTGGTGCTCGATCAGCACTAATTAGAACCCATTGCTCAATAAGGGAAATAAACACAAAAATAGAAAGTATTAGAGGTCACCTGATTCTGACATCCAGTAACACTTATATGAATGATGCTGTGTTAGCTTGCTAACATGAAAAATACATTATCACATTTAAAACCAGAGACAGGACATCATAGATTTAAAGACCCAAAATAAAAATTAAAGGAGCAACAATGTCTATGTTAAATCTTACCATAATCATATAGTTGTCTGCATTCTGCTCAATGTTCAGAAATGCCATACAATGACATGTAATTGCATAAGAAATGCTAAACCTCTTACCTTAGCCCACATAGGTAAAGTTCCCAGTGCCCAGAGGTAAGGCATGTAAACAAATTGCAGTGTCCTGCATGATGGCAGCAACTTAAAAATGATGTCTAGCGCAAAGCAGCAGAATCTCCTGCATGTGAACCTGCACAGTAGAGAATACAACCACCATCTTTGGAAGGTTTAGATGCCGCACTTTGTTTACATATGATACCCTTGGGTATGGAAGGGTCTTCACCATGTGTGCTAAGGTAAGCCCTGAAGTGGTATAGCTTTTTTTCACCCTAAAAATGTGTTGATGCCAGTCTGGTGACTCTTCTTGCTTAAAGGAGTGAAAGGGGCTGAATACGTTTTTGCCACGGTGTCCCATTAACCCGTTCCTGATGCAGCCATTTTCTTTCTTTTTTTTTTTTTTCACCTTCCAAGAGCCATAACTCTTTTCATTTTTCCGTTCACATAGCCATTTTGCAGGACAAGTTGTACTTCTAATAGCACAATTTAATATTTCATACGACATAGTGGGAGGCTGGAGAAAATTGCAGTGAGGTGGTACTGAAAAAAAAAAAATGCAATTCTGCTATGGTTTTATGGGTTTTGTTTTAGCAGAATTCACTGTGCAGTAAAAATGACATGTCTTTATTCTGGGGTCAGTATGATTACAGTGATACCAAATTTATTTAGTTTTTCTTATCTTTTAATACTTTTAATAAAATAAAAACAGCTTTGATAAAAATGTTTTTCTTTGCATTGCCACTTTCTGGAACTCATAACTGTTTTGTTATGACTATGGAGCCATGTAAGAGCTGTTTTGTAGTGCAAGCTTAATTTTTACCATTTTGGCGTATGTATGACTTTTTGATCACTTTTTATTCAATTATTTGGAAGGCTAGGTGACTAGAAAAATGGCGATGGCTGCACACAAACAATAGAGCTAAGAAATGGGGATCATTCTAAATAAAAGTGGTACAATACCTACTATAAATGAGTCAATGGAAGCTCTTAGCGCAAATATTTGATCAAACGTGTGTCGGGCCCATCTACCAGGCGTCAAGGTGGCTTTTGCAGATAAGTCCCTAACACTAATATACTGCCTCTCTTGGACTTACCTAAGCCTACAATTTTCAGGGCAGTGAAGGAACCAGCTACATAAGTATTCTGCTCAGAAGTCCCAGGTAGATGGGCGTTGTTCAGTCTAAAAGAGGTGCTACCCTCAATTAATACTACAAGAAAATTTAGACTAGAACATTCAGAATCACAGGTGCTGTGATATAAAGCAAACATGATTGATAAAAAAGAAAATGGCTGCACACCATTATACGTACAAACAATAGAGCTAAGAAATGGGGATCATTCTAAATGAAAGTAGTATCATACCTACTACCTCAATGGAAGCTCAAGGCGTCAAGGTGGCTTGCGCAGATGGGTCTCTAACACTAATTTACTGCCTCTCTTGGACTTACCTAAGCCTACAGTTTTCAGGGTGTTTGATCAAATATGTGCGCTGAGAGCTTCCATTTACTCATTTATAGTAGGTATGATACCACTTTTATTTACAATGATCCCCATTTCTTAGCTTTATTGTTTGTATGTATAATGGTGTGCAGCCATTTTCTTTTTTATCACTCATGTTTGCTTTATGGATATGCACCTGTGATTCTGAATGTTCTAGTCTAAATTTTCTTGTAGTAAAAAAATGGTGATTCGCCATTTAGATTTTTCGTCTATTACAGCATTCACCATACAGGACAAATACAAATATATTTTTAATAATTTGGACATTATACTATAAACTGCAGTAGTTTAGTAGTTTACTATTTAAGTCTATGGTAAAATCGCTGTGTTCCTATTAAGTCCAACCACAGGCAAGATTTAATAGAAACTTATCTGTGGCATGCCTGGGAGCCTGCACAAGGCCCAATGGTGCCATAGCAAATGCTCTGGTGATCTCCTCGTGAGTAGGTGCTCAGTCTCTGGGCAGCCTGTTCCCAGTAAATGACCGCTCTGATACCATGGTCGCAATTGACCATGGCATCTGAGGGGTTAAAAATCTGTGATCATAGTTGTCACTTCCTGTTTTAAAAACCTGACATGCACCATACATTTGAAAGAGATTAAGACCAATTTATAGTACTATGCAAAAGTTTTAGTCAGGTGTGGAAAAATGCTGCCAAGTAAGAATGCTTTCAAAAATAGAAGTAATACTGATTTATTTTTATTGGTTAATAAAATGCAAAGTGAAAGAACACAAAAAATCTCAATCAAATCAATACCACCATTTACCTTCAAAACAGCATCAATTCTTCCAAACATCTTGGAGAACTAACCACAGATCTTCTGTGAATGTAGGCTTGCTCATATCTTTTTGTCTTGTAATGTAATCTCAGACAAACGCGATGTTGAGATCAGGGCGATGTCGGGCAGAGATCTTTACTTCCAGGACTCCTTGTTCTTCTTTATGGTGAAGATACTTCTTAATGGCATTAGCTAAAAGTTTGGGGTTATTGTCCTGATGCAGAATAAATTTGCAGCCAATCAGGCACCTCCTTGATGGTATTGACTGATGGATACATTTTTGCTTAAATTTCTTATCATTGAGGACACCATTAATTGTGACCAAATCCCAAACTCTATTTGCTGAAATGCAGCCCCAGACTTGCAAGGAACCTCCACCATGCTTCACTGTTGCCTGCAGACACTCATTGTTTTGCTGCTCTCCAGCCCTGTGGTGAACAACCTCCCTTCTGTAACAGCCAAATAGTTCACATTTTAACTGATCAGCTGAGTTCCTGCTGACATTTTTCTGCTCGCTGGTTCCTGTTATGTTATGCATAGTTGAGCGGCTTAACCTTGTCTTTACATTGAAGATATGGCCTTTTCCTAACAGTAGATGGGGGTACCACTTGTTTCTGCCAGCTGGACATCATCCGATTTTGAAAAGAAGTAAGAGTGATGGGGGAATTTATCATTAACCAGCATCCCCTGTGCTGCCGAAGAATATGACTAATTTATGGTGAGGCGCAGCCCTTGTCATAAATTAAGTGTATCCTTTGGCATCCCGTGCACCTGGACTGAAATCTTTTTTTACTCCTGAAAACTGGCGATGCCTCCTGATGTACAAAATCAAAACGGATCCGTTTAATTCCGGATCTCAAAACTGGAATTAACAACACGTGTGAAAGTTTCGTAACCACCGAGCCACTGCATATACAATTCTGCATAGAAATAAGTGTTGGAGGCAAAGCAAATCCACTTTGCGTCGCAATTTTGATTATCAACTTCACATGAACTACTTGAAACTGAACATTTTAAATAAGAGCTTTGCCAGAATGTTTGATAAATTGTACTCCTTCTCTTCTAAGTAACTGCCCTTGAAGTGGGTTTATTTTTATAATTTCTAAGCACAAAGCCTATTTTCCTGCTAATAAAAAAACTGATTCATGAATATATATATTTTTTATTTATTTTTTAACCATTTCCCGACCGCCCATAGGATATAAACGTCCTATGGGCGGTTGTTTATCTCTAAATGGACGTTCTAAAACGTCCATTCAGAGATGGCAGCTGCACGCTAATCATGCAGCTGCCGAGCGGGGGGCCCGCTGTCAGTGACAGCAGGGCAACCCAGAGAGAAGGCAGGGACAGTTCCCAGGTGTCACTATCTTCTAGATCGTATACACAGCGCTCAGCTATGCGCTTCCTGTCCTGGCCCGGTGGTCATGAAAATGCCAGGGCCGGGAGAGTGCAGGAGCTGTCGGGTCTTCCACAGACTTCGATCAGCCCTGCACTGAGTCTGGACAGCGCTGTACAGCCTTTCTGGGGGGTGTATTTCCCCTGTAACTGGGGCTACTATGTCAGCCAGTTACAGGAGAAATCAATAGTGAAAAATGGGGGACGCAATGTGTAAAATGCAAATTTTTTAAACAAATTTAAAATAAAGTGTTTTATAAAAAATTAATTATAAAAAAGGTTTCACATGTAAAATAAAATAAAAATTCCCCAATTACCGGTAGGTAATAAAAAAAAAAATGAATAGAAAAAATTAAAATAAAATAGACATATTTGGTATTGCTGCGTCCGTGACGACTGGCTCTATAAGTACATCACATGATCCACCCCGTCCGATAAACACCTTACATCACAAAAAGTGTCACAAAAAGTGTCACAAAATGTCTCACAAAATGGTACCAATAAAACCATCACCTAATCCCACAAAAAATGAGCCCCTACATAAGAAAATCGCATCCGTAACAACCAGCTCTATAAAAATATCACATGAGCTAACCCCTCACGTGAACACAGTGATAAAAATAAAATAAAAACAGTGCCAAAAAGGCAATTTTTTGTCACCTAATATCACATAGAGTGCAATACCAAACGATCAAAAAGGCATATGCCCTCCAAAATAGTACCAATCAAACCATCACCTCATCCTGCAAAAAAATGATATCCTAACTAAGACAATAGGTCAAAAAAATTAAAAATCTATGGCTCTCAGACTATGGTGACACTAAAACATATTTTTTTTTTGTTTCAAAAATGCTATTATTGTATAAAACTTAAATAAATAGGAAAAAGTATACATATTGGGTATTGCCACGTCCGTAACGATCTGTTATATGAAAATGTCTCATGACTTAATCCCTTAGGTGAATGCTGTAAAAATAAATAAATAAAAACTGTGCTAAAACAACCAATTTTTTGGGTCACCTTGCCCCATAGAGTGTAATAATGAATGATCAAAAAATCATATGCATCCAAAAATAGTACCAATAAAAACATCAACTCTTCCTGCAAAAAAGGAGCCCCTGCACAAGACGATTGGCAAAAAAATAAAAAAATATGTAGTTCAGAAAATGGAGACACAAAAAATTTATTTTTTCCAAAAATTCTTTATGTAAAACTGAAACAAAAAAACAAATAAAGTAAACATATTTGGTATCATTGCGTCCATAACAACATGCTCTATAAAAATAGCTCATGATCTACCCTGTCAGATGAATGTTGTAAAAAATAAAAATAAAAACTGTGCCAAAACAGCAATTTTTTAGTTACCTTGCCTCACAAAAAATTGAATATAGAGCAATTAAAAATCATATGTACCCCAAAATAGTATCAATAAAACTGGCACCTTATCCCCTAGTTTCCAAAATGGGGTACATTTTTTAGGATTTTCTACTGTAAGGGTGCATCAGGCGGGCTTCAAATGGGATATGGCATCTAAAAACCAGTTCAGAAAAATCTGCCTTCCAAAAACCATATGGCGCTCCTTTTCTGCTGCACCCTGCCGTGTGAACGTACATCAGTTTACGACCACATGTCGGGTGTTTCTGTAAACCACAGAATCAGGGTAATAAATATAGAGTTTTGTTTGCTCCTCGATGTGTTAAAGAAAAAAATGGATTAAAATGGAAAATTTGCCAAAAAAGTGAAATTTAGAAATGTATTCTCCATTTTCCTTTAATTCTTGTGGAACACCTAAAGGGTTAACAAAGTTTGTAAAATCAGTTTTGAGTAACTTGAGGGGTGTAGTTTCTACAATGGGGTCATTTATGGGGGGTTTCCACTGTGCAACCCCCACAAAGTGACTTCAGTCCTGAACTGGTCTTTAAAAAGTGGGTTTTGGAAATTTTCTTTAAAATTTTAAGAATTGCTTTTAAATTCTAAGCCTTCTAACGTCTTAAAAAAAAAAAATGGCATTTACAAAATGATGCCAACATAAAGTAGACATATAGGGAATGTTAAGTTATAAATATTTTATGAGGTATCACTTTCTGTTTTAAAAGCAGAGAGATTAAAATTTAGAAAACAGTGAATTTTTTCAAATTTTCGTTAACTTTTTTTTTTTATAAATAAAGGCACAACATATTGACTCGAATTTACTATTAACATGAAGTACAATGTGTCACGAGAAAACAGTCTCTGAATGGTTTGGATAAGTAAAAGCTTTCTAAAGCTATTACCACATAAAGTGACACATGTCAGATTTGCAAAATTTGGCCCGATCTGGAAGTGGTTAAATACAGTCTTGATAGTTGTGGAAAATAAACAAGAAACCGCAGCACTCTGTAGTCTTCAGTCCATCATTGTGGCTTATTCACTAAACATTTCCGTTTGGTGAATAAACCACAATGATGGATTGAAGACTACACAGTGCTGCGGTTTCTTCTTTATTCTTTGGATTATGGGGGTACTACAGGCTGATACCCATCACCGCTGGCAAAAAAGTGTCGTTCTTTAATCCAAAAATATATTAAAATCCAACACGAGTAAGGATCGATATTAGCAGATCCGAAACGTGTAGACCAGGTTGCCATGTTGGATTTTAATATATTTTTGGAATAAAGAACGTCACTTTTTTGGAAGCTGGACTCCCTATGGTTTTCTTTCTACATTCTTAAGTGCGCTTCCAATCCCAGCGCAGTCCGTGCTTCCATTTCAAGTGGAATCAGGTGAGCGCAGCTCTGGACTTTTCTCTTTTGCTTTCATCACCGCTGGCACCACCACTAATTGGATATCCTTTCCCGCAAGTGCTGCTACGGTTCATTTTTTTAAGTCTTGATAGTCGTGGTCATTTAGGTTTATCAGATCTCAGTCCAAAATAAAAAGAACATGTTGTGTTAAAAGACTATGGGAAACATAGGCATTTGTGCTAACCCCTAGCTGAACCAAAGGAAAAGCATACAGCAGTCTTTAGTAAAAGAAAAAAAAAAAGAAAAAAAACACTGTGCGCCCCTGCTAGACCTGTGTCCCAATGACTCTATTGTAACAAAAGAAGGACATGGAGGCAATGCCAATTAAAGGGCATCTGTCAGCAGACTTGTACCTATGATACTGGCTGACCTGTTACATGTGTGCTTGGCAGCTGAAGTTATATGTGTTGGTCCTATGTTGATTTATGCCTGCATTACTGAGAAAAATGAAGTTGCTCATTTGCATATATGAAAACATCATTTTTCTCAGCATTGCGGACACATATAAACATGGGACCAACACAGAAGCCTTCAGCTGCCAAGCGCACATGTAACTGGTCAGCCAGTGTCATAAGTACAAATCTGCTGACAGATGCCCTTCAAGTAGTGGAGAAAAAAAGGGGCTTTTAAGCCATGTTGTGGCAGTGCTAACACATGCTTTTGAATCCTTTCTGTTAGCTGTAAAATGACTTTGCGTCACTATCAGGCTCCGTGCACACTTTATTTATTTGGTCAGTTATGGGTCAAAAACACAGGACAGGTGCAGATCTTTTCATGATACCTTATCTGAGAGTATGATTGGTTCCTGGTTTTGGCTTTCCATACAGTAACTGCTGAAATTAACTGACCAACTAACTGAAGTGTGTATAATGTACTTAACTGTGAAGTGGCCAAAGATTCTACTATAGAGTTGTCTCATTGCACACCGTCTGCTGTTTCCACATTGGTCGCTTGTTAACCTGTTCTGCTAACCACTGATTCTACTAAAGAGGGAAAGAGATGTCTCATTTTACACCGTCTGTTGCTTCCACATAGATTGATAGATAACCTATTTTGTTAGCCACTGATACAAGTAGTGGCCCAGTTACAGAGTGGGGGTGACTTTAGCAGTAACTTTGTGTTGACGTCACTGTTTATTTTTCCCTTTTTCTGATCCGTTAGAAGAACAACTGAAAAACAAAAAAAAGGATCCTGTCTTTTGAGCATCTGCCCTCACACAGTCAGTATTTGGTCAGTAATTGATCAGTATTTGTAAGGCAAAAACAAGAGTGGGTCCAAAACAGAGATGACATGTGAAGGAAATATTTGTATGTCTTCTGTGTTTTGGGCCCACTCTTGCTTTTGCCTTCCAAATTATGATGAAGTCCTGATGCAAGATACTGACCATGTGATCGAGGCCTTATGGATGCTCCAAAGACAGGATTTGTTGTGTTTTTGATAAAAAAAGGTAAAATAAATACTGATGTCAAAAAGGCCAAACAGGGACACTAGTGGCCCCAAAACAGACTAGTGAGGGTGGCAACAGCATGAGGAGCCAACATGTGTGGCATCAGGCAGGTGGCAGCATCAGAATAGTGGTTAAAGCACATGGTTATAAATAATGGGCCATATTTCACAATAATCTGGGGTGGCAGCACACTGCAGTCAGAACATTACTGCCAGAATGATCTAGTCTGTTGTATCAGGCACGGAAATTGTGGCTGATCCACTCAACCATTCATTTATAAAGCTTAATCTCTCAACATTTTGTTGAAAGGTGAGTTCCCTTTTGGGGTAACTATGCTCCCTGCCTCACTACACCCGCTCTGATGCCACACTACTGGCCAGGCAGGAAAGCTTGTCCAGGGCAAACTCAGCCAGTTGCAGCCACAATTCAAATTTGTCTGCCCAGTAGTTCAAAGGATCTTGGATCTGGATTGACAGGGTGTAGTCCAAGTATGCCACTACCTGCTGGTTCAGGTTCTGCTCCATTTCCTGCTGCTGCTGGTTGGTTTCTTCAGTAGGTGGGTGAAAAAATGTGCCCATCAGAGACTCGAGACTCAAGTTGCTGCTGATGGAGCTGGTGCTGTTCCTGCCCCCCACCCCTATCCCTCCTCCAGCAGTCATGAGATTGGAGAGTGAACTTAGAGGGTTCCCCCAGTCAGCCCTTTGTGAGGATGGGCGATTTTGCACATAGGCAGTGACCAACCGACTACATAGGATGTCTCGATAGTAGTTGAGTTTATCATCCCTCTCAGAAGGTGGAAAAAAGGGCCAAATTTTTTCCCGGTAGTGAGAGTCTAACATCATGGAGATGTTAGTAGTCATCCCTCTGCCAAATGGTGATAATGCAGCTGTCACTACGCAAGCAACTCAGCATGCATCTGGCCATTTGTGCAAGGGAATTGGAGGTACTCCCTTTCTCCATCTCCACTGCATACTGCCATGGCCTGTTGGGGTCATCCGCCTTGTCTTACTTATCGCCCTCCAGCTCCTCCTGTTCCTCTCCTGTAGCTTGGGCAGATAAACTACCTGTTTCTGTATACAATTCCTGGGCATTAATGTCCTTCTCCTTGTTCTCCTCCTCCACCAGGTCAGCCCCCATAGGGCTCAGGTGGCCATGAGATGTAGGTGCCATGTCTCCGGTCCCATGGCCAACCAGATTTACCAGCATCTGCTTCAGGACATGAAGGGGTGGAATGACATCACTGATAAATGCTCTTCCTACAATGTGTAAAAACTCTCCCTACGATCTCCCTACACTGTCCCTGCTGTCTCCCTATCAAATACTTGTCGTGTCTCTCCCTAGGCTCAGCTCACAGTGAAATGACAGAGACCGCGCGGGATGAGTCTTTTAAAGGGTTGTCTAATTGCTTATTGGCTGTCTGCATTTTGTTATGGGTGATCTTGCGTTCCTGAAATTCTTACTTTCACTTTGTAATATGTGTAGCCGCCATTTTAGGAAAAATATGATTCATTCATTACCGCAAAATGCAACGAAATTCAGATTCGTTGCAAATCCTATTTTTTCTAAACTTTGGATTGAATTCCACTTTGGATACTTCGATTCGCTCAGCAATAATAAATATATTCTCAAATACCTTTCATTATTTATAATGGCTCATTTTGTCTAGGTAGAAATCATTAGGAGAAATAAAATGTTGATCGTCCTATTGGTAAACAAAAAATCTTGTTCTAATCTCACAGGAGGACAAGTTACTTCAGAAGACTGAGCTAAAGAGCTGCCTCATCTTCCTCTCTGCTCTGCTTGTCAGGGATACTGAACATGAATACAGCTGAAAAGATCTTCAGATGAATCTCTGTAGAAATTGAGTTCATGAGGAGATATTAAGTACAGAGAGGAAGGTGAGGCTAATGAACAGCAGCACTTGTATGCAGTCTCCATTATCACAGTCCCACATTACCACAGTCTGCCCTGTCTCCTCATGAACTTCTTTCCTACAGAGATTCAGCTGAAGGTCTTATTTTTCATATTCCCTGAAAAGTAGAGCAGAGAGGAGGATGAGACAGCTGTTTAGCTCAGTGTTGTGAAGTAAATTGTCCTCCTGTATGATTAGGACAGGTTTTGTGTGTACTAATAGGGATTATTTCCCTTGATGATTGCTCCCTATCCAAACGAGTAATTATAACTAACGAAAGGTATTTGGCAATATATTTATAATAAAGTAATATTCAAGTATTTTCATTTAATTAATTCCCGTAGAACCCATTTTAACGAGCAAGAGAGACAATAGAGAATGCATATATCTGATAAGATCTTTAACTGATTCTCTGTACCTCTGGATGTTATCATGGAACCTAGGTCATTACAGAGACAGCTAAATTGTAGGGAGAAGATACAAGGCACAGACTGCTATGGGGAATGCAAGTGCTGCCGCTCTTTGGAAATCCACATCCCCTCAGCAGTCTCTGCCAGGTCTATATGAACTCATTTTCGAAGCTACAGAGACTAAGCTTAACCCCTTCACGACTGCAATCTGTATATATACGTGATAGCTGCACATACCCCGTGCAGCTACCACATATATACGTTCTGGCAGCTCTTTAATCCAAGCGCTGCAAAGCGCTTGGATTAAAGCTTCTGCCCCTGCCCTGTATGCTGTCACGGACAGCATACAGTGCAGTAATGCCGGCAAGGGACCAATCAGAGTGGCCCCTTGCCGGCAATCGATCCGATTGGTTAGTCTGTGCAGACTAACTAATCGGATCGCTGTGTGAAAAAAATGCCGGTTTCAGGCTCTGATCTGCGGTCTGCAGATCAGAGCCTGAAATCGGTAATGTGTCCTGAAGCCCCCGTGCCCCCTTGAAGCCCCCGATCTGTGCCCCGTTCTTGTCCTGCCCCCCCGATGCGGTCCGCCCCCTCCTGCCCCGACCTGCGCCCCCTTCTTGTCCATCATCTTCTCCTGCTACTTCCTCCCGATGCGGTCCG